>NC_142810.1:43047652-43079662 GCF_049724085.1 Artemia sp. Qi Xiang Cuo
TTTTAAAGTGCGTGGAAAAAAATGGCTAACTCAAAATTTTTATTGGAAGTTTTTGGGGAAATGGTGGGCGTGGAAGGGGTAATAATTGCCTTCCAATCACTTTCGACTATTCAAAAGGGCCATTTCAATTTCCAATTGAATGAGCCCTTATTTGAAGTTTCTACCACAACGCTTTCTATAGAAACCTTATATGCCCCAAGGGCATAACTTGCAACCCTTGCATTGAGGGCTGTGGGGGGGGGGGGTTGTCATCCTCAAATACCTAATTTCCAGAACTTTAAAATACGTTGAACAAAATTGCTATCTCAATATTTTGATTGAAGATGTTAGGGGAAATGGTGGGTGTGAGAGGGGGGTTAGTTTCCCTCCAATCACTTTCGACTAATAAAAAGGGCACTAGCCCTTTGAATTTCCAATCGATTGAGCCTTTTTTGAAGTTCCTATGACAACGCTTTCTATAAAAATCTTATATGCCCCCCGGGCATAACTTACAACCCTTGCCCTGAGGGCTGTGGGGGAGTGTCCTCCTCAAAAACATAATTTATATCTGGAAATCAGCTACGCTGACAAAATGGCTATCTAAACATTTTGATTGGATGTATTTGGGGAAAAGGTGGGCGTGAGAGGGGGGTTAGTTCCCCTCAAATCGCTTTTGACTATTAAAAAGGGCACTAGACCTATGAATTTCCAATCGAATGAGCCCTTTTTCAAGCTTCTAGGACAAAGATTTCAATAAAAAAAAATTATATGCCCCCGGGCATAACTTATAACCCTAGCCCTGAAGACTGTGGGGGGAGTGTCCTGCTCAAAGGAATAATTTCCTGAGCTTTAAACTGCATGGAACAAAAAGGCTATCTCAAAATTTTGATTGGATGAGCTTGGGGAAATGGTTGGCGTGGAAGGCGTGTTAGTTTCCTTCTAATCACTTTCGACTATTAAAAGGGACACTAGCCATTTCAATTTCTAATCGAATGAGGCCTTGTTGAAGTTTCTAGGACAACGCGTTCTATAAAAACCTTATATGCCCCCAGGGCATAACTTACAACCCTTGCCCTGAGGGCTCTGGGGGCTGTCATCCTCAAAGACCTAATTTCCAAAACTTTCAACTATGTTGAACAAAATGGCTATCATAAAACATTGATTGGATGTATTTGGGGAAAAGGTGGGCGTGAGATGAGGGTTAGTTGCCCTCCAATCACTTTCGACTATTAAAAAGGGAACTAGCCATTTGAATTTTCAATCGAACGAGCCTTTTTCAGGTTTCTACGATAACACTTTCTATAAAAACCTTATGTGCCCCCAGGGCATAACTTACAACCCTTGCCCTGAGGGTTGTGGGGGAGTGTCCTCCTCAAAAACATATGTGTTTCGAGAAATGGTGGGCGTGGAAGGGGTGTTAGTTGCCTTCCATTCACTTTCGATTATTAAAAAGGGGCCAAGCCACTCCCATTTCCAATTGAATGAACCCTTTTCGAAGTTTCTATGACAGCTTCTTCGATACGTAGTGACCTGGTCTAAAGGAAAAAATATAAAAAATAATACATTACGCCAACATTGTTCTTATATTTCCCCAGGGCATAACTTAATATCCTTGCCCTGAGGGTTGTGGGGGAGTGACCTCCTCAAAAACATATTCTCTATCTGGAAATCAACTACGCTGAACAAAATGGCTATCTCAAAATTTTGACTGGATGTGTTTCGCGAAATGGTGGGCGAGAAAGGGGTGTTAGTTGCCTTCCAATCACTTTTGACTATTAAAAAGGGCACAAGCCACTCCAATCTCCAAATGAATGAGCCCTTTTTGAAGTTTCTACGACAAATCCTTCGAAACGAAGTGCCCTGGTATAAAGGAAAAAAATAATAAATAATACATTGTGCCAACATCGTTTTTATATTTATTATGTCCCAAGGGTAGAACTTAAAACCTTTGCCCTGTGGGTTGGGCGGGAGTGGCCTCCTCAGCAACATATTCTCTATTTGGAAATCAACTATGCTGAACAAAATGGCTATCTCTAATTTTGATTGGATGTGTTTGGGGGAATGATGGGAATAGGAGGAGGGCTAGTTGCCCTCCAATCACTTTCGACTATTATAAAGGGCACTAGCCACTCCTTTTTCCAATCGAACGAGCCCTTTTCGAAGTTTCTGCGACAACTCCTTCGATACGAAGTGCCCTGGTCCAAGACTAAAAAAAAAAGTAATAAATTGTGCCAATATCGTTCTTTACTTAGGCAGCGCTATTGCGCTGCTTATGATAACCATTTTCTGCTAAAGACCAGGCTTTCAAATGGGTTTACGCGATGGAAATTGGTTGTAATTGATTGTAACGCTCTATTGAACTCGAAAATGGCCTTCCAACTATTCACCAGGAGGTATTTATTCTCTGATTTTTTTAGTATAGATAATAATCCTTTTTTACACTAGGAGACGGTGTCATAAGACACTTTCCCATGCTTTTTGTTTGAGCTTTTCGGATTCATTCAAGATCATTCATTATTTTGCAAGACGTCATAGATACCAAAAAGTTCTTCCCCAGGCTTTCCTCAATCCTTATATTTTTGCTTTAGTTGCGGTTTTAGATAATTCAGTAGCAACCAGGAATGTTCCAAAGCCTATGTACTCTGACTCGTCTAGATCCCGTATTGGCATAATCATCGTTTTATTCTTTTGTTTTAAGTCATGGGATGTCAAATCAGCAATTTTCAGTTTAATAAAGAAGTTCTGACGTGAATCTAATTAACTATTCCTGTTTATCTTTTACAGATCCTAATTTAGCACGCTCCTTATTCTATTGTAATTCTTAAAATTATTATCTAAGCTACAAAATAACAAAACTGTCATGTTAATTTTTGTAGTTTTAAGTCACAATCTCGTTTGCAATTTAATAGGATCTACTCTATTTCTTGTTCCTTCCCTTTTTCTTTAACTTTTCGAAGTTGTTTGTAATCTTGTTAATTTTGCACGTATCAGATGTTAAAAATCAATACCTCTTTCCTGTTTATCCTTAACAGACGTGTTAGTTTAGCTTCATAGGCAAGCTGAAGTAAAACATTCCTTCATTCGATGCAATTTTGCTTTGTCGTCTAACCGCAAATTTGTCCCAAAACATTTTCGTTTGCAATTCTAAGTAATTTTTACTTGTTCTATGCCTTTTTCTTTAGCTCTTTAGAGTCATTTGTCATTTTTTGTAATTATTTTTGCGCCATATATTAAAAAAAACGACCACTATTGTGGGAACAATGATATAGTTTGTGCTCTTTAAATTTGCTGATAAATATGATGCCACTGATATATTTTTTTTCAATAATTAATTTTTCAATATTTTCCAAAACTATTTCTTTATATTTTTGCCTTAGTTGTGTTGTTATGTAATTAAGTAACAACTGGGAATGTTCCAAAACCTTTATCCTCTGACATTTTAAATCCTGCGATGGTATAATTTTCCTTGTATTTATTTTTCAAGTCATGGGTCGGCAAATCAGCAATTTCAGTTGAATTAAGAAACTATGACAATAATTAAATTCCCCCTTCTTTCTTATCCTCTACAGGTATTAATTTAAAATATTCCTTATTGCATTGTAATTTCTGACATTATTATCTGAATTACGCAATAGCATAGTTATTATTTTATTCTTTAGGTTTTAAGTCACATTTTCGATTGAAATTTAATGTGATTTTTGTGGTTTCTTGTTCCTTGCCTGTTTCTTTAGCTGTCCGGACTTGTTTTTAATCTAGCAGAATTTTGCACGTGAAAGATGCTAAAAATCCATTCCTCTTTCCTATTATTCCTTGACAGACTCATACAAGCTAAAATAATACGTTCCTTCATTCCATAAATTTTGCTTTTAACTACAAATTTTATTATGCTGCATTTTGTTTGCAAAACATTGTTATTGTTAATTATTCTTTTTCCGTACCTTTTTTTTAGCTGTCCTGAATCATTTGTCATCTTTTATAATTCTGCATGAGTCATATACACTGCAAAACGGTACAACCACCTTTTGGGGAAAATGATGTAATTTCTTATGTTGAAATATGTTCATAAATATGTTGTCACTCATATGAATTTATTTCCAATGTTATGGCTCTAAGAAATTTTTTCAAACTCATGATCTGTCCTGATCGGTTTTTCGGGCAAGAAAATCCCAGGTTGCCGATTTTCAAAAGAATTTTTTTTTTGTAAAATACAGCAAAATCAGATATAATTTTTAAACTAATTAATTTCCATTAAAAAATTAATTAGTTAGATCAAACTGTTTGCAGGTTTTCATTGAATTCAAAATAGTATATGACGCTGGGACTTACGGTAAATTTATAGTCTAAACAAAATACATCTAGAATTTTTGAAATGCTGATGAAATTGAAGATTGACATCCTGATTTTCATCAATGAGCATAAACATTGATTTTGTCATAAGGATTGCAAATTTACACAATTTTCGCGTGCAGTTCACTCTTAATATCCTTCACGCTTTCTCTTCATGGACTGAATTTGCACCTTTTAAGAAAATAATGATAGATAAAAGATTAGTGAAATAAAAAAAATCAAATTGAATTGTTTAAGTGCGAAAGATAAAACAGATAGCCCGTATGATCTCTGTTATATCTGGCTGTGCCGTTCCCCAGTCATCTTCCTGGTATTCTCAACCATTTACGAAGAAGTCAATCAAAGAATAAATAAATAAGTGAAACCATAGTAATTCAACATTGACAGGCTATTTTGAACGAACCATCCACAACTACGATTTGATAGCCCCTGAATTATTTATCCATTAATTTTTCTTGAAAATAGTAAGATATATTTTTCTTTTTTTGAAAATCAGCAGCCTCGAATTTTCTTGCCCAAAAAACCGATCAGGATAGGTCAAGAGATGGAAAAAATTTGCTTAGAGCCATAATGTTGGAAATAAATTCATAGGAGTGACATCATATTTATGAGCATATTTCAACATAAAAAATTACAACATTTTCCCCAAAGAGATGGTTGTACCGTTTTGCAGTATATATGGCTATTAAAAAGGGCACTAGCCCTTTGAATTTCCAATCGAATGAGCCTTTTTTGAGGTTTCTACGAAAACAAATTCTATAAAAACCTTTTAGGCCCCCAGGGCAAAACTGACAACCCTTGCACTGAAGGCTGTGGGGGAGGGTCCTCCTCAAAAATATAATTTTTATCTTGAAATCAACTACGCTGAACAAAATAGCTATCTCAAAATTTTGATTGGATGTTATTCTGGAAATGGTGGGCGTGGAAGAGGTGTTAGTCGCCTTTCAATCACTTTCGACCTATAAAAAGGGCACAAGCCACTCAAATTTCCAATTGAATGAGCCCTTTTTGAAGTTTCTACAACAACTTCTTCGATACGAAGTGCCCTGCTCTAAAGAAAAAAAAATAAATGATACATTCTCCAAACATCGTTCTTATATGGCCTCAGGGCATAATTTAAAACCCTTGCCCCGAGGGTTGTGGGGGAGTGTCCTCCTCAAAACATATATTCTATTTTGAAATCAACTACGCTGAACAAAATGGCTATCTCAAAATTTTGATTAGATGTGTTTTGGGGGAATGATGGGCGGGGGGGGGCTCGTTGACCTCCAATCAGTTTCGACTATTATAAACGGCACTAGCCACTCCAATTTCCAATCGAATGAGCCCTTTTCGAAGTTTCTGCGACAAATCCTTCGATACGAAGTGCCCGGGAATCAACTTTAATTATTTATTAGCCCCACCCTCCCTCTCTAATACTGAAATATATTCTGAAATCAAATGAGTCACCTTCTGTTTCTAACAAAGGTCATATGCAGGCGCCAATGCGACAAATATGGGGAGGGGAATATGCCGGCTCTATTCTTTGCCCTGTTAGACTTCAAAAAATGCTTTTCTTGAAGGGGGTTGATTTTATTGAAAAAAATATTTTTATTTTCATTTAAATACTGTAAAGTTGCAAATCTTTCCTTTAGACATTGACAAATATGTTTTATAAACCCTTCTATATTTTTTTGGGCTGACTTGTCTAGCTTATCTAATATTCGATTAAGAAATTGTGACTTCTAAACTCTTTAGTCTTAAAGTTTTTAAAACTTTCTCGTTTTGAGTTTGACTCGGTTATTTATTGTAATTTCTGTTTGTTTTTTGGTTTCATTTACTTATTGATGCTGATTTGTGGTAGTTTTACGCTTGGTAGATTACTTGATTTTATTTTTGCTTATTCGGTATTTTTGCTTATTCGGTTATTATTTTTGCTTATTTCGGTTTATAGTTCTTTACTTTTCATTGAAAAAATTATTTTGAGGAAAAAGTTTTTTTTAATTAATCAGATTAAATACTGGCTAGCTAAGCCATATGCGATCAGACCCAAAAATGTTTCAAATGCTTCTGGCTGTGAAGGTGGAATACGCTTTAAAACACTGCTTCACATTTTAAATCTAAAGGTGATTAAATAAAAATAGAAGTTTTTTAACTGAAAGCAAGAAGTGACATCAAAACTTAAAACGAACCGAAATTATTACGTATATGAAAGGGGTTGTCCCCTCTTCAACACTCCGCTCTTTGAGCTACAATTTGTATTGTTTTAAAAAGTAGAGTTTTGAGAAGAAGTCACAATAAAACCAGTTATAACAACGAATTAATTACTTTTTTTCTCTTTTCTACAAGCGTTTTTTCTCTTTTCTCTTTTTCTTTTTTTTCATTAATTGCGTTTTTTCTCTTTTCTACAAGCGGATGCCTTTGGAGGTTGTTCTGTCCTTCTCTTTATTTTTCTTTTGAGCTGACAGAAATTTCACTGAGCACCAGTGCTTTTCAATACCAGGGAGTAATGTCAATTTTTTCCTGTCTCCCCTTAACGACTAAGTGGAACTCTTGCAAATTATCTAAATAACACCCCAACAGATTCTGCACCGGTGGACAAGGGTACCCCCTTCCTCTGGCTATTCACCTGAAACTATACAAATTTTTATTAGTTTTATTCGGGAATGCCTAAATGCATCCGTCGAGATCGTCTAATAGCAATATCATTATCATTAAAACCTACAAAAATCTCTCCATTAATTCTTTCTGTTCCCTTTGATTTATATGTTCCTTTCAATCATTCCACAAAGTCGGGATGTTTTATCGTGAGTGCAACATGTGGAATGTTGCACTTTAGAAGCTTTAGAAACTTTAGAGGCTGTTTTAAGGACTTTATAAAATTGTGCTTAGTATTGACTACTGGTGCAAAATTTCAATTGAAGGAGGGGTGTGGCTTATCGTCTTGAAGTTAATTGAATCCTTATACACTAAAAGACGGTTTTCAAGATTCCTCTAGAACCTTTTATTGCGTTCAAGCTCACGCTCCATGCAGTTTTGGGATGGCTTTAGCCTTATGCAAAGATTAGCCTTATGCTCATGACTCTAACTGGAACTTCGTCCTTTCCATCATTTAGAAAGTATTGAGCTTCGTGCTAAGCGTAAATCAGCATCAGCAAAGTCAAGACTTGAGCCTCTTTTTTTGCGAATAGTGTTTTAAGAGGTTTCTAATTTCAACTTTTTTTTATTTCTCATATACTCCATTTTTTCCTTTGTGCGTTTATGCTTTTATAGTGGGATTGTAAAAAAAAAAAAAAAAATAGTTTTACTGTCTCCAAAAAGTGTAGCTCACATTCCGTGTTTGTCTACCTAAGGATTGTATCTTAAATTTGCATACTTTTGAGATAATCACCAAAAACCATTTATTGAAGTACTCTAAAACAGAGGATAAGCAGGATAATCAGTGTTTCCACTTGTGCGGATTTTTTCGTATATCTACTGAATTTAATGTCTGCCTACGGACAACAAAACCCTGTTGTAACACAATGAATTGATAAGCCCGGTGTTCGATTCCCGCCGCAGCAAGGTAGGATCAAAAGCTTGCTACGTGTCCCTGTAAAAAAGACACAGCAACTGAGACGTCGATTCTACGCCCTATGTGCCAGCAAAGGTTCTGGAGAATCTTTATCCTTTTATCCTACGGACAAAAAGAACGTATTTACGGAATCTACGGAATACTTACGGAAAAATCGAAATTCCGTTGAAAATGTTATATTCGCCTTTTCCTTATGATATCTACCCAAAATCACCATATAATTCAGTTTAAAATTCTATTTTGTGGTTTGATGATAACGGGTCGCCATACCCAAATTTGGATAAAATTTGATCTGCGACTCTTTTCGTCTGTGTTCTTATTGTTTGTTATAAGGGTTTTGGACAAAACCCTTACAAAAAAGAAATGTTTGGAGAACCTTACTAGCCAGCACAAGAGAAAAAAGTTTCAAATCTGGGTGAAATTCCAATTTTGTAAATGTGAAGGATAAATGGGAGAAATTTACCTTGCAGAAGATTTACCCTCCCAAAAAATGTCTGTTTACCTCCCAATAACAGATACTACATGCAGACACTAGACAAATTTCATAACTTACAACCTTTTCTCCCGGAACTTGCAGGGCCGGGACTTTCAACTATGCGGAACAATACGGCTTCTCAAAATTTTGATCTGAGGACTCTGGGAAAAGGGAGACGTAGGAGGGGGGATCTAGATGCCCCCCAATTGTTTTGGTCACAGAATGGGGAAATATAGCTTTAATTTTCAGTCGAAAATGCCCTCTCCTGATCTTATATGACCATTGGTTCGATAAGATCACCACTGCAAAAAAAAATAATAAATAAAAAATAATAATAAATAAATAAATAAACACGCATCCGTGATATTTCTTTTGCCAAAAATTTTTTTCAGATGGAAGCTAGAAACCTTTATAGTAAGGTTCTCTGATATGCCGAATCTGATCTGCGATTTTTGTTAAAACTCTTTGACAATTTAGGGGTGATTTTGCCCTTTCTCAAAAGTCATACAAATGTTCTCAGACTTCCATGGCTTTTGATGGGTAAATAAGACTTGATGAATATTATAAATCTGGAGTAAACATAAAAGCCAATTCACTTTATGTACCGATTTTTATCGAAATTCCATGCTTTAGAGTTACTATTGCCATTTGGCCGAACTGCTCCTTACCTACAGTTTGGTACCGCAAACTATATAATTAACTGATCAGATTTGGAATCCACTCTCAGAAAGGGCATTGGTGGTGGAAATGGACATTACTTTTATGACAAATTTCTATAGGTATTTCTGAAACCCATATTACAAGACTTCCATGACATGAGTGGCTCAGTCTTTCTTGTAACTAAAGACTGAAAATCTGGAAAGCCTTGACAGATGCAGCTGTTGACGAAGCTGGCCTTCTATTGAGTACAGAAACTTCGCCATGTAATCCCAGTAAACTGGCTTGATTCTGTAGTGGATGAATCATAGGGACTGTCATGGCACCTGCATCTGTTGATACAGATTTCAGTAAGGCCAAACCCATGTCTCTTCGTATTTTACTCTCAGCTTAGAGAAGATCGTCAAGAGTAATATATAATTTCTTCAAACGTTCTTAAAAAAATAAAAAATGAAGCAATCATGACGAGTATGATCTGATTAAGGCCTATAAGCCTAGAAGTTATTTCATCTAGCCAAGACTTTTGGAGGTTCTCAGCAACATTTGAGAGTACACTCTGACTAAACGTAGTTTGCGAACAGGCTATCCCAACTTCTGGATACAGTTGGGCATACTGTGTATCGCGTAGATGAGTCAATGAATTGAATACATTATTCTTCTTCTCGACCATTTACGAAACACTTTTCTCTGTTGGATCTTTTCTGCTGGATATTCATCGGTAAATTCAAAAAAAAATAACATCGTTTTCGATATCAGTATTTGTGTTTCGATATTCGATATCGAAATTTGATGCGATATATCGATATCAATATTCATTATCACCTAACTCTAATTTTATAAATAAGTTTTCTACATTAATTTTCCTATCTTTAATTGTGGTCTACTACGTTAGATACTTTTATCAGTCTGATTAAAATACATAAAAGTAATTTTACCCTCCATAACAATTAGAAGTTGATTTTTCATACAGAAAAAAATTGGATTCACGTCAAGTACACAGAGGGTCATCTAAGTCTGATTAGGTCATAAGATTAGAGCAGGATACCTTGCTAGAATTCCTTGGAAATGTGCTTGCTTTTAAAATTTAAAGAAACGTGAGGGAGTTTTAATTTTGGACCAGCTGTTGTCATCGAGAATTAGGGGCTATGAAACTTGACTGACTAGTGTGTCTTTCTAATATTTTTACCAGCATCTATTTAAAATAGACGAACTATAAAAAAAGCGACTGATAGATTTATAGTAACAACTTGGTTCGATAAGTTTATACTAAAAGCATAGGTACTTTCGGTGCTTGTCAATTACGTCGACCACACCCAAGAAGTGAAGTTAGGCTAATCCTAATGAAATGTACCAAAATAGGATGAACATATAATACTTTAGAAACAAAATTATGGAAACCACAACAGTGAATTATGGAAAGCAGGTCACCCAGATCGCATTATATTAAATGGTACCCGGCGTCTCCCCCCCCCCGGTGAATACCCTGCTCCTGAAAATACCCCCACGAAAAATGCCCCCCTCCCCGGAAAATACCACCTATGGAAAATACCCCCCTCGGAAAATACTCCCCCGCAGAAAATGCCCCCCGGAAAATACCCCCCGAAAAATACCCCCGGAAAATACCCCCCGTGGAAAATACCTCCCCGTGGAAAATACCCCCCCCCCAGAAATTACCCCCGCGGAAAATACCCCCGTGGAAAATGAGACTTTCAAAATTTGAGACTTTTATTTGAGTTTTATTCTTTTAATTTCCGTAGGGGGAAGGAATTTTGGTACATGTGCATTATGCGCCACTCACTCAAATTTACGCTGTGTAAAATTCGAGAACACACCGTTTTTTGTTTGTTTTTTTTAGTTTCTTCGTTACTTTAGATTAACCTGAAAGTTTCAACTTAACACAATAAACCGTTGCCGAGATATTGCTGATAAACTGTTTTGACCGCCTGTATAAATATAGTGTTTTTTTTTTTAGTTTCTTTGTTACTTTAGATTAACCTGAAGGTTTCAACTGAACACAATAAACCGTTGCCGAGATATTGCTGATAAATTTTTTTGACCGCCTGAATAAATATAGTGTGTTTCGATCTGGCTCAAAATTCCCTTAATATTCCCTGCAAGTTTACCAGGTCAGGATTTACCAATGGACCCACTAGGCCTGGGCCCAGTGGCGTACAATGCTAAGGCTTGTAATAGATTATCACTGAGTATTTTTTTTTCTTTTTAGCAGAAACTCGACTGATGTGATTTATCGTCAATGTGCCTGGTGAAGCTAGTGCCTATTGTTAAGCTTGCAAGTGAACTATTGAGTTTTTATTGCGACGATCTTGAGCCTATGGTTGTAGATGAATGCGTACATTTGGAACCCTTCTTGGTACAAAATACTGATGAAAAAAAGCATGACTCTATCCGACGTTAGCAAAGTTTTGCTCCATTTTGATGTGTTTGACATCTATCCAACATTGACAATGCCTTAATAATGGTTCTTAGTGTGCCTGCCACCAACTGCACCTGAAAAAGATCCTTCTTCACCCTTCGTCGGGCGAATAACTCCTTAAGATCTTTAATCAGCCACGACAGATTGACATCATTAACCCTGCTCACTATTGAGGAAATGCTGACTCAAGAGATGCCGTACGATAACATCATAGACACCATCACACGAAAAAAAGCAAGGAGGAAGACTTTATCCCTTGGCTTTGAAGATTAATAGTCTTACTTACAAAATAATGTAATACAATGGCAAATCCAGGCCCCCCTAATTTTTTTTTCGGATCAATCTATTTTGCGCCCCCCCCCCTCCCTAAAAAAAATCCTGGATCTGTCCCTGATATAATACGTACGTGTATCTATGTGTTGCTATCTCCCAATGGATAAACTTATTTCCAATACCTTGTTGGTTTCTTTAATTTACTTAATACCCCCAACGTACAAATATTCGATTTTCAAATTATTATAAGTGATGTTATGCGATAAAATAAAGATATTCCTCATAAATATTATTTTCTTAAGGAAAATTGACCCTATGGTATGAATACGGAGCGGCAAAAAAGTGTTTTGACCTAGAGACGTCAAAGCCTTAAATTCGGCCCTGCATAATCCCTCGTCATTAGTTCAACATTCCTCTCAAAACGTCCTGAAAACTCAAACTTAGTTCCCTTACCTGTCCCCGAGATGTTGCTGATACGTATTTTTTACAACCTGCATAAACAAAGTGTGTTCAGATTTAATTCAACATCCCCCTTAACATCCTCTGAAGTTTCATCTCTATAATCCTATCAATAGTAGCAGTAGTAGTAGTTTGTTATAGCCTAGCGTCACCACTTGCTCAAAGGAAATATTAACCATTTCAATCAATAAATTTTCAAGCTGATTTTCACTTCATGGGAGGCTTCACGAACCAATTAATGTATTAAGCTTAGGAAAAATGCTTTTGCAAAATTTATGCTTCACTAAAAAATTCCATTTGACACAGTAGAGTATGCATTTCAAAAATAATACTGCAAAATGTTGTCGATGTTATTAAAGATTTGTCATTTACAAAGCTGTTGAAAAATGTTGAAAAATTTTGAAAAATTTTGAAACAAAAAAGCTTGTGATAAGATTGATAAAAATGTTCTAGTGCTGAGTTGAAAAAAAGCCATTTGCTGGCATTTTTTGGGAATCCATCAGTTCATTAAATTAAGGAATAATTAAGAAAAGACAAAAGAATCATGAAACAAGCTAGGATCAATTAATTGTCAGGAAAGATAAACAAAAGGGGAAAATCCTTAATACAAAGTTTGTTTTAAAGATTCAAGTTTGACGCCGTTTGGCCCTAAGCTGCTCGACGGCCGCGATACCGCTAGCAGCCCTTAGGAAAAAGACTCTCCATCATGGCTTAGGCTATTGGTTTTGAAAAACTATGAGTTTCACTTAAAACGTTTTATGGCCGATGCCAAGTTTAAGGCTGTAATTTCTGTTATGTTTACATAATTTTGATCTACACAAATACGTTGACTTAATTGCAAAACTCGGCAAAAAAAAAGTATCTACATTGACAAGTGTCGTACTGACAGATCTAAATTCCTTCCGTTTGTATCGATAGCCCGGTGGTGCACCCTCCACATTTTGACACTGTACCGTTTTTTACCCACAAAAGATTTTAGGCACCCCTTCTCAGATACCGATAGGCCTACTAAGTAAACTGCAGCTGAAATATAAATAAAATTACCATTCCTAGAGTTAAGGATCGTTTTATATTTTGTTAGGTGGCCGTGTACCCCCTAAAAAATTTTGCCTACCCCCAAGGGGTACGTGTGCCACAATTAGTGAACCACTGGTCTAGAAAATAAATTGGTCAGGAGAAGGGATTTTTCCGTGGAGGTGTAGTCAGATTTCCTAGCATTATTTAAAAACGATTAGAAATTAAATAAAAAAACAAATTTTTTCAACTGAAAGTAAGGAGCAATATTAAACCTTAAAACGAACAGAAATTATTATGTTTATGAGGCGTGTTTTTCCTCCTCAACAACCCCCTGATTACGCTGAAGTTTGAATTGTGTCCCAGTCCTTTAAGAATGACTCCTGCAACACTATGTTCGTTTAATTAGAACTATAAGAAGCCACTTTTAAAAGTACTAAAAAACTTTAGCGTTAAGAGTGAGGTTTTGAGAAGGAGCAACCCCCCTTATATACGTAATAATTTCTGTTTGTGTCTTAATGTTGCTCCTTACTTTCAGTTTAAAAAAACTTGTTTTTTTTATTCAATGTTATTAAAAGGCAGTTAGTTGCCTCTCCAGAAACCACTTATTTCGTTTTTCAGTCTAGTAATCTGTCTTTGTCTTTTTATTATTATAATGGACAATCAATTTATAAGATATTAGTTTCCTTCAAAGAATAGGTGGAATATTTTCCAAAAAACATCCTTATTTTGTCCATTTTTTAGGATCACAACTCAGAAGGACAGGGTGATCCTTTAAATTATTTATTAATTAATTTTTTAGTTTATGTATCTTAATTTGGCTTCCAATCATAAAATAGCAGTAGAAATTACTTGTCTATTGCACCGTTAAGTTTAAGATATCCCCGTAATATCTGGGAAGAAACCGCGAGACGCTCATTAAAATAGCACTAGAGCTTTCCTTTTCAAGGTGGAATCCTGATACAAAATAGATTATGGGAGACAATAATAACCGTTAGGTACGTTAATTATTGCTTTATATATCTCTAAAATATCCCACAAGGAATAGCAAACTATAATATGCTTCTTTTCGACCCTCCTAAATTATTCAAATGTCACAATTGATATCTACTATTTTAATGCTATGTACATGATGTTAGACACAAGCATTTTCTGGACATATTTTTTCTTTTTCTTTGTTAATGATCTTAATGGGAAAGAAAGAAATTAAAATAAAACAATATAGAGCTAAATTTCTCCGTATTTTATCCAGGTGTGAAAAAGCAAGCAAAATTAAGGGTTTTTTATTAGTGTTTCAGTACTTGGAAAGAGTGCCTACAAATTCCCAGCTAAGCGGAACAAGAATTCATCTTTTTTGCAAAAGTGTTTACAGGTTGAAATTCACATACTGATAATTTATGATTTGCAGAAAACTAGAATATTTTTATACCTTTACTATAAAAAGCTATAATAGCTTTCCCTACCATAAACCTACAGCCTAAAATGCATAAAGAGTAAGGTTTTTTTGGCAACCACCAACTTTAACCTTTCAAATATTTCAGGGTGTATCTTAACTTCATCTCAGGCAGTAATAGGCTCTAACTTTCACTACACAGCGTATTTAAACTATTTGGAGAAAAATTATCATACTTCCTTCTTGGAAAGATGATATTCGTATAATAACCTTGTGAATCAAAGTCCTTGAGAAACAATCCATGCAGCTTTACTCATCGTGGTGAATAGAGTAAATGTAAAGTACTATGATAAGCAGATTTAAGATACCTGAAGTAGGAGGCTCGATAGCTATTTTCTTAAGGGTTGGGCACGCGTAGCTGATTTCGGGAACTGATTTCCCAATCATCGCCAATTTTAAGAGAAATCGGCGTCGATTTGAGCTTGAAAAATTTTCTTGTTTTTGGCGTCGATTTACAAAATCAGTGCCGATGTTCATCATGATCATCACAAAAAAAATAGGGATACAAATAAATAGTCAGCCAGAGATATCTGTGGTGAAAAACCCCACTACTGAGCTGAGGACTAAACTGAAAACTAAGCTGAGATCAATCATGCAACTATTAATAAACTTCAGTTGACTATTTGTGTTCACGATTTTTTTGTTTGAAAATCTCGCGCAATAAATTTTTCTTTCAACAGTTTTTCTTACCGCTATCGTTTGTCCACTGATGCTGAAATCGGTTCCCGAAATCAGCTACGTGTGCCGAGCTTTTTACTGACGATTTTTTAGCATATTCCGATTGTCACAAATGGCATTTAAGATACTGCCATCTATACTGAATACATAGTATTAAGACTTCAAGGAGAATAATGAAAAACCTGTAAAATCAACCATTTTGCGGAAAATTTCAAGATTTTATTTGGCTATGGAAATGAACTGAGATTAAGTATTACATGAAGAGGGTATAGTAATTTCATTTATAAGAATAATTTTTGTTTCTTAGATTCTTTTTTGCTAGAGTATCCACCATTTTTCCTACGTCATCAAAAACAGCTCTAAAAAAATTTTAGTTTGCAAGTTAATAGAGCCGAGTTTTTACCTTGAAACCTTTAAGAAATTTTTTTTCGATCTTCTTGACGTAGAAAAACTCTTTGATCCTTGTGGGTAGCAATTGGCAACGTAGCAAAAATACTTAATAGAACATGTTTATTAGGGAAGAAGCTAATGTCAGAAGTATTTAGGGTGTTTACTGCATTTTTTCGGATTGAATTCTGTCGGCCAGGTTGCAGACTACTTTCGTCTAATCCGAATGTAAGAGGGATGTTGAATTATTAAGTTGAAATTACCAGGGCATGTCGAGGGATATTAAATTAACTAAAGGGCTCCATCTGAATTCTACTATTGCTTCTAATACTATTATTGTTATTCCTACTGCTACCATTACGGCTAATACTGCTAATAATAATAATAATAATGCCAGAGTTACGACTACTAACACAGATATTATCACTACTACTGTTGGTAAAGTTATGTGTTATACTGTTGTACTGTTACTGTTATACTGTTGTAAAGTTATACTGTTGGTAAAGTGATGCTAGCCTTTGCCGCAGGAAACATTGCGACTCCAAAATATATTTGCCAAGTAGGGACTGTTTTGTGTATGGACAATACGAGTTAGTCCCAAGAACTGTTACAAAGAAAAATTTTTCAAATCATATTGAAACTTTTAATGTGTATTCAGGCAACTCTGATACTGGTCAGAACGGCGCTTCAACTATATAGAAGACCCGAGATTATGCAAATTTCAAATCTCTTTGTTAGAATAATAGGCACAATCCCATTATATGGGCCTCTCTAAAAAGTCAAGTTTGGTTAATGCTAATGAAATAAAATAAAATAGGATGAATATACAACAGTTTAAAAACAAATTTGGGCTATATATTTGCACATTAGGGGTGGGGGGTGGGGGGTGGGTAAAGAATTGTATTTATTAAATACTTAACCTAACCTAACTTAGGTACCTTTGCCCCCCCCCCTAAACCCCAAAAAAACAGAGTTTAATATCGTATACGCAATGAAAACCTTCCGATCATTGCCTACTCTATAACAGTTAAGACGTCAAAAACGGGTTTTATCATTTCCTAGTCTATAGTGATTAACCCGAGGGGCCCATGTAATGGGATTGAACCGAATAATATTTCCTATACCCATCCATCCAGTTTTCCGTTTTACGACTATTATCAAAATTTGTTACAAAATTTTGTCTAATACAGACATAGCAAGCCAAAATCTTGATAGTTAAGGAAAAAATAAAATAAATAGAAATATTCCTTTCATTAACCAATTACAAAACTATATTAATTAAAAACTTACAGAAACAATTTAACAAAAAACAGTTTCCACAAAATAGGTTTTTCAAAGAAAACTGAAAGAGCTACATTTTACCAAAGACAAGAGGATATACCGGTACATTCAAAGAGTAGTTCAAGAGTAAAACGAAGATAAATCACTATAAATAAATAAATGAAGGCCGAAACGAACAGCGTTACATTAAATAATCAAAGGAAACTTAAAAAGAACAGAAACTACTGCAAACAAGAGCGGACTAACGCCTTTTGATAGAGACAAGGGAGACATTTGGGTTCTACTGACATATTTAAGACATTATGCCTTTTATAACATTAATAAATACGAAATTATTCAAACTTAGAGGAATGAAAATCGGTATGTATTAAACTGTCAATCTGCATTTCCTTATATCTTTCAGCAGCCTTGGTTAAAGTGATGATTTTTTTGTATATGTTATCACAAATAAAGCCTCAAAACTCGAAATAGAATTGGTTTAAGTTAAGTGAAAGTAACGTTTTGGTCTTGACGAGGCATAGAGGGTGTCAGTCTTACTCCTCTCTGAAATAGTTTCCAGTTGCTTTAAATTTAGTTTTACTATTTAATGTATTTTTTGTTCGATTTGGGTTTCACTTATTCACTGATTTTTGATGATGTACGTTTTCCACTGTAATTACTTTTCTTACTTTATTTCTCCTTGTCTTTTGTTTAATTTAGCTATTTTAATTTTTCTTAAAAACTTGTGTTGTCGAAACATTTTTTTAAACAATTACAGGGGGAAAGTGAGATTACGAGGTGAAATACAAAGAGCCTAGATGACTGTAGGAATTAGCACTCAGGCAACGCAGGCTTTATTTAAAAATCTCACTTGCCTTGACTCTCTACTGAAATATGTAAGTCTTCTGCCTCAGATTAATTCCGAATAATCTGTATAAATACAATACATCTTTAATTATATTGTAAAAACGTAAAATAAATAACAAAATACAGAATTAGGTTAAAATAAACAAATTACTTAAGTTCTCTTTCATTAAAAGCAGGTGTTTTCCACCTCACCTGGCATCTGAAATCCAGATGCTACATGGGAATTTGTTTCATTATAATTGTACAACATATGTATAGCATTTTATCTTGATACATACCAATCAAACCCAATATACAGTATATTCAAGGAAAACTCTACAACAATAAGCTTTGGGGTATGTCTGTGGGTGCACGTAGCTCAGTAGCATTTTTTTTTTTTTTTTTTTTTTTTTTTTTTCATTTTTTTTTTTTTTTTTTAATGTATGTTTTTGATAGACTAAAATGGAAGAAGCTGTAAAGAGTAAAACACACCAATATGTTAAATTATTCGCAATTAAAAACGCGTTTGCATTTAGATCATGAGTGCGTCTCTTTAAAACTTTCTTTTAATCAGCACAACAGGAAGAGATTAAGATTAAGACGAGTTCAGATAAAATTTCGTCCTGAAAATGACTAATATGTAAGCAACAAAAAAATTATTTCAGGACTAGAATTCGGGATCAACAAAGTTCGGAATATTTTTTGTTAGGTGAAGGAGTAATGAAGGACCAAGTAATATTTCTGGATGTAAGCCACAAAACAAAACTGGTAGAGCATCAGAATAACCAACAAAACTGGTAGAAAGTGTGTGTTTAACACATTGGCAACAGTTTAATGGAAGCAATAATTCTTACATTAAGAATATTTGAATTAGAAATAAAATACTGTAATATTGAAATAAAACAGGAAATAAAACAAGATAACTTAATTATATTCAAAATAGGGGCTTGGTACTATAGAATTTTTTTTACATTGCATCACGCAGACCTGCTATAGAAAAACTAGCTGTTAAAGAGTATTAAGTTTTTTTTCTTCACCATTATACCTTTGTGTCCCATACGAAGCTTTTGGAACAATTTTTTGTCTCCTAGTGAATAAGGACCAAAAGAAAACCCAACTGATTCGTTTTAAACTTACTCTAAAATTTGCAATCTGCTGGGAGATAAGTTGTGAATATCGTACCTGGTTGGTAGCATAAACTTCTCTTTTAAAAACATCAGCCTCGTGCAAGGCTTTTATGGCATCCATTTATCATCATTATATTTTAGTGATAAGTTCAGCTTGAATTTATCGGAACCTGACTGGAATGGAACAAGGGTCAATAGATCCAGAGGCCAAGGATTCTTGGCTGATATTTGGGTTTGACGAGAGAGACTGTCACAACAGCTGTGCTTTCTCAGCTTTTTGAATTTCCTGACACCAGAGCCAGCACATTGCATAAATTCACAATTAATTCCATCAGCTTAGATGAACGCATTAAACTAGTGGTTCCACAAGATTGGAAGAGGGCTTATTCGAACGGGAATCAAAAGTTCTAGTACCCTTTTTGTGATACAAATTTTTGGGTTAGGGTAAATCGGACTTTTCAACAATTTTTAAACATAAGATTTGACTGATCGATACAAGATGCTAGTGTATATGAGAGTGCTGTTATTGAAGTTAAAAGTAAAGATCACGATCTAGTAGTGTCTAGTGAACAGCTAAATTTTAAACTAGTGAGTCTAAAAGTTGACAATGTTGAAGATGATTGGAATAATCTTAGGAAAATAATTTGCTAAGTAGCAGATGGTGTTTTAAGGAGCAAAGTTTGAAACGCAGCCAGGAATGTTAGTTAAAATGCTTTAAGTTTAGTAGAAAAGAAGAAGGGCTTGTACAAGAAGTAATAAGAGGAATGTAAGGAAAGTAGAGAAAGTATTAAAAAGCATTAAAATCATAGAAATGAAGTAAGGAAGCGGGAAGTGTAGGATAGGGGTGAAATCGCTGAAGATCATGAAGGTGTAGCCAAGAAGCATAATAGTAACATATTGAATTTGATTGTTAAAAAAATGAGAATGAATAGTCAGTCTGGACTTGGCCAAGTTAAATCAAACACTACGTGTTAACGAACTGTAAGTAAAGAACGACCCGACTCAATAGTAACCTTAACTCTAAAAAACACAATTTTGATACCAATAGATACATCAAAAGAATCAGATTTTAATTCTGATTTGAAATATATCAGTTTCATCAAGTTTAGTCTTACCCATCAAAAGTTACGTGCCTGAAAAAATTTGCCTGATTTTCGAACAAAAAGGGAAAAAACCCCCTGAAAATTATAGAACCTTAATAAAAATCACACAATCAGATTCAGCGTATCAGAGAACCCTACTATAGAGGTTTCAAGCTCCCATCTGCAAAAATGTGGAATTTTGTATTTTTGACCAGAAGAAAGATCACGGATGCGTGTTTATTTGTTTTTTGTTTGTTTGCTGTTTTTTTTCCCCAGGGGTGATCGTATCGACCCAGTGGTCCTAGAATATCGTGGGAGGGCGCATTCGAGCGGAAATTAAAAGTTCTAGTGCCCTTTTTAATTAACCAAAAAAATTGAGGACAACTAGGCCCCCTCCCACGCTCATTTTTTCCTAAAGTCATCCGACCAAATTTTGAGATAGCCAATTTGTTCAACATGGTCAAAAATATTATAACTATGTCTTTTAGGAGGACTTAATCCCCCAAAGCCCCCGGGGAGAGGGCTGAAAGTTATGAACTTTAGCCAATGTTTACATATAGTATTGGTTATTGGGAAGTATACAGACGTTTTCAGGGGGGATTTTTTCTGGTAGTGGGGGGTCGGAGGTTATGTAGGAGGATCTTCCCATGGAGGAAGTTTTCACTGGGTGAAGGGACATTGCTATGAAGGGGGCGCCGGAATTCCCAGCATGATTTAAAAACGATCAGAAATTAAATAAAAAAACAACAACAAGTTTTTCAACTGAAAATAAGGAGCAACATCAAAACTTAAAACAAACAGAAATTATTACGTATATGATTGGGTTCACCCCCTAGTGAATATCTTGATCTTTGAGCCAAAGATTTTTTTTGTATTTTCATAAGAGCTGTTTATTCTAATTAACGGCCTTTGTGATTAAGGGGTCATTTTTAAAGAATTGGAACAAAATTCGAAGTTTAGAGCAAAGAGCGAGGTATTAACTAGGGGGCGAACCCCCTACTATATACGTATTAAAAATATATGAATATAGAAGTTCGTTACGTAAGTTAATTCACAATTTACGGATATTTATTACTAATAAAACAAAAATGACATGTTCCTAAATAAAATTTAATAACTTTCGAGAAAGCCATTTAACCAAATAAAAGTAAAATTAATGTGCAAATTTTGTTTTAATTATTCATGTACGGTGAGCCAAAATCAAAACCTGCATTAATTCAAAAACGTTCTAAAATTAAATTAAAAAAAAACAATTTTTTTTAACTGAAAGTAAGGAGCAACATTAAAACTTAAAATGAACAGAAATTATTCCGTATATGGAAGGGGGTGTCCCCTCCTCAGCGCCTCACTCTTTACGCTAAAGGTTTTATTGTTTTAAAAAATAAAGTTGTGAGACAAAGTCAAACTTCAGCCTAAAGAGTGAGGCGCTGAGGAGGGGACAGCCCCTTCCATATACGGAATAATTTCTGTTCATTTTAAGTTTTAATGTTGCTCCTTACTTTCAGTTAAAAAAAAACTTTTTTTTTATTTAATATTTGATCAGGGCCATAATTAGAGGTGAAAAAAGAGTGAAGGAAAGACGGGAAGAACATTTTGAGGATGTTCTAAACCGTAAAAAAGTTACAGGGAAAGATATAGAAAACAATTAACTAGTTTGTAATCATTTTGAAGTGAAGGAAGGTTTAATTTACGAGTAAATAAATAGAGATCGTAATAAAAGCATCAAAAATAAAAAAGCCACAGGTGCTAATAGTGTAGTAAAGGACTTTTTAAATATAGTGGTTGTCAGGTTAGAGATAAATTAGTAAATATAATGAAGATTATACTTGAAATAGGGGAAGCTAGTGATTTTTAGAAAACTTCGATTGAATTCTTCTATAAGAAAGGTGATAGGAGTGACTGTGGTAATTAAAGAGGAATAGCATTGGCTTTTGTAGGAACTAAAAAAAAAAGTTTTTTTTGACTGAAAGTAAGGACCGATGTTAAAACTTAAAACGAACAGAAATTATTCCGCATATGAAAGGGGCTATCCCCTCCTCAACGCCTTGCTCTTTACGCTAAAGTTTTTTATTGTTTAAAAAAATAGAGTTGTGGGAAAGTCAAACTTTAGCGTAAAGAGCGAGGCCTTCACTTCAAAATGATTACAAACTAGTTAATTGTTTTCTATATCTTTCCCTGTAACTTCATTACGCTTTAGAACATCCTCAAAATGTTCTTCCCGTCTTTCCTTCACTCTTTCTCCACCTCTAATTATGGCCCTGATCAAATATTAAATAAAAAAAAAGTTTTTTTAACTGAAAGTAAGGAGCAACATTAAAACTTAAAACGAACAGAAATTATTCCGTATATGGAAGGGGCTGTCCCCTCCTCAGCGCCTCGCTCTTTACGCTAAAGTTTTTATTGTTTTAAAAAATAAAGTTGTGAGACAAAGTCAAACTTTAGCCTAAAGAGCGAGGCATTGAGGAGGGGACAACCCCTTCCATATACGGAATAATTTCTGTTCGTTTTAAGTTTTAATGTTGCTCCTTACTTTCAGTTAAAAAAAAATATTTTTTTTAATTTAATTTTTGAACGGTTTGGAATTAATGCAGGTTTTGATTTTGGCTCACCGTACATGAATAATTCAAAAAAAAATTGCATATTAATTTTACTTTTATTTGGTTAAATGGCTTTCTCAAACATTGTTTAATTCTATTTACGAACGTTTTTATTATTAATAAATATACGTAAATTACGAATTAACTTACGTAACGAACTTCTATATTCATATATTTTTAGTACGTATATTAGGGGGTTCGCCCCCTAGTCAATACCTCGCTCTTTACGCTAAAGTTCGAATTTTGTTCCAATTCTTTAAAATGACCCTTTAATCACAAAGGCCGTTAATTAGAATAAATAGCTCTTATGAAAGTACTAAAAAATCTTTGGATTAAAGAGCGAGGTATTGACTAGGGGGTGAGCCCAATCAGAACTTTTAATTTCCGTTCCAATGAGCCCTCCCATGATATTCAAGGACAACTGGGTCGATACGATCACCCCTGGGGAAAAAAACAAACAAACAAAAACAAATAAACACGCATCCGTGATCTTTCTTCTGGCGAAAAATACAAAATTCCACATTTTTGCAGATAGGAGCTTGAAACCTTTACTGTAGTGTTCTCTGATACGCTGAATCTACTGGTGTGATTTTTATTAAGCTTCTATAACTTTTAGGGGGTCTTTCCCCCTTTTTTCGAGAATCAGCCAAGTTTTCTCAGGTGAGTAACTTGTAATGGGTATGACTAAGCTTGATGAAACTTATATATTTGAAATCAGCATTAAAATCTGATTCTTTTGATGTATCTATTGGTATCAAAATCCCGTTTTTTAGAGTTCCGATTACTATTGAGCCGGGTCGCTCCTTACTTACAGTTCGTTACCACGAACTGCTTGATTAAGTTACTTAGTATGATGATACAGCTTAAATTTAAAATAATGCAGACAAAGTTTTAAGAGAAGAACAGTGTGATTCTTCTTGCGGAACAATGTGGAACAAGGAAGAGTATGCGTCGACCAAGTTTTCACTCTGAGATTTATAAGTTAGAAGTCTCTGAGTCATCAGACCACTTTAATCCTTAGGTTTATAGATTATGAGCAAGTATTTGATTCAACTGATGTAAGAGCTTTCGCAAAGGTCCTGGCCTTGTATTTTATTTCAGATTAATACTTTAAAGTGATAGTGTTATGCACCAGAATGAAATTGCTGCGGTTAAAATTAAAAATGAGGTTAGTTGCTAAAATTGAACCAAGAGGTAGGCAGGGCTACCTTTTGTTCCCATTTGTGCGGATCATTTCAATTGACATTGTCCTTAGGAACACGACAAAGGCTATGGTAGAGCATGGAATCAAATAAGAAATTAAAACTCTCCTAGACTTAGATGATGCTGATAATTTGAGCGTCATAGATGAAAATACAAGATGCAATGAATGATTTTTTGATGGTTTTGAGAGCTATGGGTGCAGGAATATTCTTGAAAATTATTATTAAGAAGACTAAGTCGCTAAGACAAGGAGTAAGTGAAGCTGAAAAGGTGATGTTGGGTAACGAGAAGATCGATCAAGTAGATAGCTTCACTTACCTAAGTAGTACTATTAGTAAAGATAATGGGTGTAGCAAAGATGTCAAAAGTGGAATAGTCAAGACCCTGAGTGTTTTTTACGCTTGAATAAAGTTTGTAAGAAAAGGACGATAAGTCTGAGAACAGGTTTAGAATATAGGATATTAATTTCTGAAAGTCTTAGAAACTCTGTATTGGTTAACTTTGTAAAACAAAAATGCTTTAAAGCTTGTTTTGTTTTCATCAAAAGCAGTTTCTGTTGTCTTTAACTTGATTTAACAATCTATTTTGAGTGACAACAGAACTCATATAGCCCTGTAGCCCAGCAGGATTTCCAAATGGTCCCAAGTTGAGATGGTGGCAGCTAGTTGATCCCTATATCCGAGGGTGCGAGACCTCAGCCAAGTTGTTAGTTCACAGGAGGCTCTTGGTGAATCGATTGTGAGTGTTCCATAGGCTAGGAGGAAAGGGTGGTGAACGTTTATTTTCTTCCTAGACGGCCTATATAGGGGCCTTTGAAGTAGTCTGTTAACTCCTTAAAATTATTTCGAAGCTCCCCCTGAGGATTTTCAAGCTGACACAGCGTCGCTAATAGGAATAAATGTCAGAATTCTATGGCTCTCATGTTTTCTAAGAGATGGGTGTATGTGTCCTGATATTTATTGGGGAGAAAGACAAAAAGGGGTATTTTTCACGTAGCTGGAACCCACGCGATATATAGTATGCGGAAGATGATTGAGAAACTAGTCAAAGGGGTTACTTTCAATAGAGAATTGGACTGCAAACCGTGGTTTGTCATTGCGTTTACAATATTTGAATTGTTTTTGTTTTTTGGGGTTCAGGGGGGAAAAAGATACCTAGGTTAGATTAGGATGGGTTACGTATTTTATATATGCTATTCTTTACCCTCACCTTCGTAATGTGCAAATAGATAGCCCAAATTTGTCTCTAAACTATTATATTTTCCCCCTATTTTGTTTCATTTCATTAACATTAACCACAATTGGCTTCTTGCGTGGGTTCCAGCTAATTGACAAGTACCGAAAAAGGCAAGGGACGGTATTATTATCAAGAAGAGCGTAGATGGCATACAGCTGAAAAACAGATGGGGATATATTTTAAAGGTATCATCCACAAATCAGTGATAGCACTAGCGTATCGAAGTGTCCCCGGAATCAAAAACTGAGCAATCATCGTGAATCTCCTTCACCACTGCAAAAAAGTAGAACATTCTTCTAATGTCAAGTTTTCTGCGATTTTTAGGAATATACTGTCGAAGCAAAGACTGAATAATGAGTCACAAAGAGAAAAATCTTCGCAAATTCAAAATTATTTGTTCTGGAAATCCCTAACAAGTCAAGAAGACTTAAAAAAAATCCCAAGTCTCCAAATGAAAAAGTTTACCCCTAGAAGACCTCAAAGATCCCTATTTTAGAAGTGAAATTCCTAAATTAGAAGCACTTTCTAGCACCGGCATCTGCGGTATACAACAGCCGTTTATCTCTTGTGACAAAGAACACGTTCACTAGACATAAATCAGAACGTCCTGAAGTCCATTTATGGTCTGATGTATATTTAATTTTTTTTTTTTTATTTAATTTAAATAATATGGAGTCAAACACCAAATTAGAATGGAAAAAACTTTAAGATGGACAGAATTCTTTATTTCAAATAAACACGGAAACTATTTTCTTTGCCCTTTATCTTACCATTCAATGACAACTCAACCAGCAAAAAGAAATAAAGGAAATAAAAATATAAAATCAAATGCTTTTGGATATTATACACTGTGTATTCTACGTGTGTCCTGCTCACCCCCTAGGAAAATATCCTTCTGGGAAATACCACCGAAAAATTTCCTCAGACAATTCCCCTGTGAAAAATTTCCCCTGCGGACAATTCTAGGGGAATTTTTCAGGGGGATATTTCCAGGGAGAACATGGCTGAAGCCCTTCCGCATTTATTTTGAAAAATGGGTAAAATATTCCAGAATCCTTTTCTCTCGTTGTTTTTTTATTTGTCTTACATTCTCTTTAGCAGCCCAATCTTATTTGTTGGGGGAATTTTACAGGGGGAATTTGGTGGGGAATTTTTTGAGGGATTTTTCTGTGGGGAACTGGTCGAAAACAATGTTCGTTCTCATGCTCTAAAAGGTACTTTCGTTGGCCTTATAAAACCCCATTCTCGTGTTTCTCCTCTTTTTTCTATCCCACTATCAAGGATCCTTATTCACAGTTGAGGGGATGGGTAGAATGTATTTACTTTCTTTGGCAAGGATTTTTCAAGTGCCTCGTTGGAGGAATTTTGAGGGATTTTAGCTTTCAATATTTTAGGTTTTGATTTTTAACACTTATATAGGCAAAGAAAGCCAAATCTCTAAAACATAGGAGGGGGGGCAAGGTTTTTTCTTTTTTGTTTGATGAATATGGTGGGGTTAATCCTCCAAAATATCCGTTATCTTAATACGAAATGGCTATTCGATTAGTGCCATCGATTCAATCAATCAATCAATAAATCAATTTATTAATACTAAAAAAAACAGAACAATTACAAACTTAAAATTTATACACGTCCAAGAAGCTGACCTTTTAAAGGGCCAACAAAAAAAATAAGACACCATTATGAACAAAAAAACAAAAAAGAAAAAAAAAAAAAAAAAATTGGATAAGATACATTTATTAAAATAGGAGAATTAACAGGAAACTTAAGAAATAACTTAAAAAAAAAATCTATATAAACGACGAAGAGATTGGAAATAGGATTGAATAAAAAAAATAAAAAGAAAAAAATAATCAGAGAAATATATTGATTGAAAAAAAAGACTTATATATGTGGATGGAATGCAAATAAAGAAGGAAAAGGGGGAAAATACTATACTGGAAATACCCAGTGAGAAAGTGCCTTTGCAGAAAGAGATAGAGGGACATCAGGAGGGATGGATCTCCTTAGTAAAATAGATTGATAAACAGGAGACCTCTGGCCTGCTGTCGATGATCACTTAGGTAAAATGAACCTGCGATAAGAGCTACGTAAAAAAGAAGAGTACCTACCTGAGCCTGACAGAAAGAAAAACTGCTGCAGAGATGGTGGAAGTGTACCTAGAAAAGCAGAATGTGCTAAATAAAGGTAAATTTTACCCACAATACGATCCAGCGGAGCTATTCCAGTATCATTATAAAGATCAGAGGAAGGGAAAAACGAGGTAGAAGAAAAGTGGCCTTCACTGCCCTATTTTGGGCTCTTTGAAGTAGGCAGAGAAGAGATTTATTAGTACTACCCCAGACAGAACAGCAATAAGAAAGGTAAGGAAAAATAAAAGCACATTAAAGAGAAAGCATAACATCTGGGGGAAGAAATGAGTTAACCCTGTATAACATTGAAGATTGGCGGAGGACAAGGGAACAGGTATGAGTTATATGGGGGTTTAAAAGAAAGAAAACAGTCAAGATACACACCAAGAAATTTCACTAGAGTAGCTTGCGGTATAATATCATTCCCATAAGTCAGGATGGTTGGCTCCCTTGCGTCTCTCATACGATAAGGGGTTCTAAAGTGTACAATGGCACTTTTTTGGCTGTTAAGAGTCATACCATTTGACCAGCATTATTAAAATAATTATTAAAATAATTATTTACTCAATCATAAGCTGTGAGACCTGTTTTCAGTTCTCTTTTCTATTTTCTTTTGTTAGTAATGATACCTACATACTTCCCTCCCTAACAAAACATCTCGTCTTGAATGTCATTTTCATTCCATTTAAGTGGATGTGTCATTTGAACATAAAATCACCGTAATAATCAACGTTACTGAAAAGAACTAATTACAGTAGTCTAGCTGTTTAAAATATCATGATATTATGGAAGGGGACTAGTTGCCCTCCAATCACTTTTGACTTTTAAAAAGGATACTAGAACTTTCAATTTGCAATTGAATGAGCCCTTTCTGAAGTTTCATCTAGTCCTTCCATGCGAACAGGTTTGCCATCTGTCGAGAAAAAGGTTTACTAGATTTTAGTGATGTTTTGGTTGATTTAGTGATTTTTTCGAATAATCTAGTGATTTATGTGTGAACTTAGTGATTTTTTCGCTCAGGCAATATAAAAATCACTAGATATAGTGATAAATCACTGGGGGGTAGCCACCATGCATAGGAAGCAATGAACAGTCACTGGTGACAAACGAGATCGGAACAAGGTTATGGAGATACTGTGGGCACACAGTCCGTGCTGAAATCAGTATGTATAAATCACAGTTTATATAATTAGTATATTCTGTCTACTGTGGTATAAATAATCACGTGAAACCAGTATGTTTAATTATGAAGGTGCTGTAGGAAAATGTCCCCACTCTGTACTCACTCAAGTCCAATTAAGATCCTGAAAGGACATATTAATTATCTTTGAACTTACAATAAAAAAAAAGAATTCCGATTGCCCAATATAAAAAAAGAGGAATATTAGTGCTAGGAATATCAATATCAATCAATAAATATGTATATCAACTATCACTGCAAAGATACGTTGGACTCTTATTATTCAGAAAGTCTTGAATAGACGCTAAAAGGAATGTTACAGCAAAATCCACAGGGGACATACGATTGTTATCCGCTTTATCTGATGTCTCGGGTCTTGACAAAAAAAAAAACAGATAGAACGCTGTTAAATTTTGACAATTAGTTTGTTAATATAACCCAAGAACCCTTTTATTTTTACAAATTTGGACGGAGCCAATGAAAATGAAACTCCTGATCTCTTTCTTTTTCCCTTGCTTTGGTTTCATGTTGAATATTTAATTTAAACTTAAAACTATTGTTTAAATCAGTAAATTTACCAGAAACATAAAACGAGTCTTATTTAGCATCATTAGTGCAAAAGAAGTTACTTGTATGTTATAGAAGTTACTTGTCTTACAAAGACCAGGGCCATGTAAATCAAAACAAGTTAAGTGACAAACCGAACTCTTAGGAGTTATTGTTTGAACTTTGACAGGCCCATAATCTTTTGTGGCTGGTCCAACTTGAACTTATGATCATCTTTCCTAACTAGCTTGCAAGCTTGAGAAACTTGAGCTGATTTGGATTCTACTTAATCTGTAACATCATCCATAAAAACGATAATCCTATTAACTTGAGTATTGTAAATGAAACTTAAGCCAGCAAGCAAACATGCTGCAGTTCGAGAAGATCAAGGGGCTACGGCCTGTATGTTTTATATGTTGGGTACGGAGGCACATTTTGAACCCCTTCCCCCCCCCCCCAAAAAAAAAAAAATATATTTGTCTGACTTGTAAAAACGTAACAAGAATGGATATAAACAAATTTTGTATGCGTTTTTTAAGTTGTTTTTTTTGTGTTAACGCCCCCCCCCCCGAATTTTTTTTTTTAGTAAAACCCCCTCAGAAAAAATCCTGGGTACAACCTTGCCTATGACGCTTATATAAAATTTATATTTTTCACTAAATGTGTCTCCCAGAATAAATTCGCGTGCTTGTAAGCGGCTGGTCTGTACGACTTTGTCCCTTCAAGCCTACCTCTTGTGCTTCTGAGTCTGGCTCTGTTCCTCTTGATATTTCAGTTACAGATTTTAAGGATGAATGGTTTAGGCCCGTACGAAGAGAGAATCTTCTGGCTCCTGCGCAACCCTCCCGGTTAAATTAAGATTTTGAAAAAAAAAATTGCAAAATTACAAATTTACACACCCTCTAGATGTAAAAAAGGTTCTTGGCGTATTCCCCCAAAATTTCCCTCCAGACCCCCTTCCCGGGATAATTTATCCAATATACAAGGTTGAGCAGCCAAAGGGAAAGTATGACAAATAAAAAATGAAGGAAAAAAGAAAAAAATGAAGACCTACGTTCCAAAATACTGGCAGTATATACTGTGTAGAATACTCTTAAGTATTTATTTTTGCGCATTCATTTTGTTCAACATTTTTCGTCGTGTTTTTTTTAGGGGGGGGGGGGGGAATTATCGCAACGGGATAAGATAAAGGTTAAAGGAAATAATTTGAATATATGAAACTACTGGCTGCTGTAGAAGGACTGCCCTTTGATGGAAGCTGACAGAGATAACAGGCTGGGACTAAAAATTAAGAGTAATTACTACCCGTGAACTTGTTTCAATAATGGCATCTGTTATATATGATACCAGTTCCTCCCTTTGCGATTGAGAACACGTCTACTAGGCTTACGTCAGAATTTTTTTCCGTCTAAAGTGCCTGTATGGTGTATTTTTTCTTCTTTTTGTTTTAAATTTAATTTCAATGGCATGGGGTCAAATTTCAATTCAGAATTAAGAAAAGTCAAGACAGACTTAAATTTCTTATTTCAAATGAGCAAACAAATTATTTTCTTTAACCTATATTTTCCCCTGCAATGATAAAACCACCCCCAGCTCCCAAAAACACGAAAAGAAGAATTAAAAGTAGTTGAAACCAGGGTATTAATTTGCTATGGGGCAGGGGAGGGGGCAACTATCCGTCCAAGGCTTTGGTTTGCTCCCCTCTCAAACTAAGTTGCCCAACCCCCCGTCTGAAATTTAGTTTTTTTCCAAAATCTTGTCTAAACTAAGATAAACCTGCATAATTCAAGCAGCAACAGAAAAAAGATCAGTTTTTTAGGACATATTTACCTTAATTGGAATATAAAGTACCTTTATAGTACTTTTATAGTACTAGATAGTACCTTTATGGTACCAAATGGCTTATTTTTAGTTTTTACTGTCATTTTCACTGAGTCGGATAAATTGCCTCAAACTCCCTCCCCCAGGATTTTGAAAAATTACAACATTGGTTAAAATGTAAAAATAAATCCTTCTAAACCATCTTTTCTACCTGTTTTTTTTTTTTTTTTTTTTTTTTTTTTTTTTTTTTTTTTTTTTTTTAATATAGATAGAATAACAAAAAACCCTTCTTCGTTTCATTCTTTTTGTTTGTCTAACTTTACAAAACTTTACAAGGGCGCTCAATTTTGCACGTGGGGAGGACTTTCCAGTGGGGAGAAGTTTCCAGGGGAGAATTTCGAAGGATAATTTTCCATGGGCATTTTTAGCCCGGGGAATCCTTTAAAGGTATTTTCAGCAGAAAGGGACTTTTTTGGTGGGATATTTTCCGTCGCAGAGAAATTCCCGGGAGAAAATTTCCGAGAGGAAGACTTTTTCACAGAAAATTTTTCGCAGGGAATGGGTAAAATTCTAGTTTAACGGAGATTCTTGCTATCTTGAAGGTTATTTTAGGAGGATGAACAAAACTTTTTAGGAATGAATCCAGGGCCAAAAATATACCACGGAGAGGTATTGCAAAATACTTTATCAAGTCCTTTTCTGCTTTGTACGACTCAAAAGATTGCATGCAAAACAGGTTGGTACTGTTGCACTAAACGGACTCCTTGATCAAGTGTATATGGAATGTCAAACTGTAGACGCGACGAAAAACCCGTTTTTACGGGATGATTCAAGACACCGCTGTAGAGAAATACAATGTATAGCGTGGTTTTAATTGCGTATAAGATATTGAAAGTGTTCTTTTTTGGGGGGGGGGGGAGAAGGTACCTAGGTTAGGTTACGTATTTGATATATGCTTTGCTTGCCCCCCCCCCCCGCCCCCCTAATGCGCAAATATAATGCCCATATTTGTTTCTAAACTATTATATTTTCATCCTATTTTATTTTATTTCGTTAGCATTAACCAAACTAGCACTATATAAAAGAGTCCGTTTAGTACAACAGTACCAACAGGTTTATAGCCTACCAATCTAAATTCTGACAAAAACCTTATTTTTCAGTTTTTAACACAAGATAAATATTAAAACGTAGCATAAATTCCTATACTCTTTTTTAGGAAACATCAGTCACACACCTTTCTTCATGACTCCGTCTCCGTGCCCACGCAATGA
>NC_142810.1:43080162-43196528 GCF_049724085.1 Artemia sp. Qi Xiang Cuo
AAGGTAAAGCTCAACAAAACACAACTGAAAATATTCCAACTCTTGCATTTCAAGGAATTAAATCTAAAATGAACTTCGAAAAGTTAAGAGAATTTTACTTTGACAAGTTAGACCATGACAAAACGCAACTAAAATATTAAAAATAGTAAATTTCAAGGAAAGATATCAATAATAAATATTGACATATCAAGGGAATGTAAATGTCAAAATTTAAATCACAACAAAACACAGATAAATTTGTCAAACTCTTGTTTTTCAACGAAATACATGCAAACTTAAATTTTGAAAATAAAGAAACTATAAATGTTACTAGATAAAAATCGACAAAGCTCACATTAATTAGTCCAACTTATGCATGTATGCTAAAGAAATTATAAATTAACTTTGAAAAATAAAGATACTTTAAGTTTGATTAGTTAAACTAAGCCAACACACTCATGAACTCTTCCAACTCTAACATTTAATATAAATAAATACAAAGTTAAAATTTAAAAATAATGAGAACTTAACTGTGACAAGGTTAAGAAAAACAAAACTCACCTTAAGTATTCCAATTCGAGCATTTTAATGAAAGAAATAAGAAAGTAGCTGTGTAAAATAAATATAATTCATCTGTGAAAATTTAAAACATAACGAAACACTACTGAAATATTCAAATTATTGAATTTAAATTAAATAAATTAGAAAATAGAAGTGAAAAACATAGAGAGTTTGAAATTTGCAATTTAGGCACCAAAAACACAATTATTTAACATTATAGCACGATAATATAAACGACATAAATAAAAAAATTAGCTTTGAAAATACTAAATAATTTATCTGCTAAATGGACATAAGTAGAACAAAAGGCATTAAACAATAAAAAAATATCTTATATACTAAAGAAGAAAAACACTGAAATTTTAAAAAACAAGTGAATGTCAATGGGATACGGTAAACCACGACAAAACACTACTTAAATATTCAAACTCTTGCATTTCAACGAAAGAAATTGAAAATGAGCTTTGAAAATTTAAGAGAAGTTAATTGTGACAAAGTAAACCACGACAAGACACTAGTGAAATATTCCAACTCATGCATTAATTCGACTGGAATCCATACTGAACAATGAAAAATTTAGCGTAGGTCAGTTCGAATAGATAGCCCACAACCGGAGACTCCCAAAATATTCTATAGCTCGTATTTCAAGCACAGAAATTCAAAAATGAACTATAAAACAGTACGAGGCTTTAGCTGGGACCTGTACAAGCACGACACAAAACTAGTGAAATAATCAAAATCTTGCATTTCGACGAAAGAAATCTAAAATGAACTTTGAAAAATCTAGAGGAGGCAACTGGGACTAGGTGAACCATGAAAAAACACTACTGAAATATTCATACTAATTAATGTCAACTGTTGATATACAAAATTGGCATTGATAATTCTAGAGAATGTTAGTGTGACTTACTTAACCCTGAGAAGTCACCGCTGAAATAACCCAACTCTTGCACCTCAACAAAAGATATTCAAAATGTACTTTGAAAAATCAAGAAAATGCCGCTTGGTCAAGTTAAACTATGGCAAAGCACTACATAAACATACCCAATCTTGCATAAAAAGAAAAGAATACCACGTTGTTATTTGAAAATACAAGTGAATGAAACATGGACATGTTATACCTCAACAAAAAAATACTTTACTAAACATAAAATTGCTTTTCACTACATAAATTCTTTTTGAACATTGAAAAATAACGTTAGTATAGCAGAGACATGGTAAACAATGACAAAACACTACTGAAATAATCTAAATCTTTCACTTCAACACAATAAATTCAAGATGAAATTTTAAAAATTGATACAATGTGACTGTGATACGCAAAACCACGACAAGACACTACTGAAATATTCCAAATCTTGCATTTCAAGGAAAGAAATTCAAATTGAACTTTGAAAAATCAAAAGAATTTAACTGTGACAAGCTAAAGCATGACAAAACACTAATGAAATATTCCAACTCTTGCATTTCAATGAACAAAATCCACAATAAAATTTGAAAAATCAAAAGAATTTATCTGTGTGAAGATAAAACGTGACACGACAGTACTAAAATATTCCAACTCTTGCATTTCAACGGAAGATATACAAAAAGTAAATTTGAAAAATTAAGAGAATATAATTGTGACAAACTAAACCACGACAAAACACTACTAAAATATTCCAACTCTTGCAATTCAAGGACAGAAATCCAAAATGAACTTTGAAAAATAAAGAAAATGTAACTGTGAGAAGGTAAAGTGCGAACTATAAATACTAAAATAATCCAAACTCATTAATTTCAACGATAGAAATTCAGTTCGAATATTGAAAAATCTTGCGAATGTAACTGGTATAAGGTAAAAAAAGAAAAAACACAACATAAAAATTATGTTTAAAGAAAATCAATGAAAGATATAGAAAAGGGAATTTGAAAAATACAATGAATGTAACTGTGACGAGGTAAACCATACCAAAACACTACTGAAATATTCCAACTCTTGCATTTAAACGAAATAAATCCAAAAATGAACTTTGAAAAATCAAGGAAATGTTACAATGATATGGTTGACCCCGACAAAACACTACTGTACTATTCTGACTCTTGCATTTCAAGGATGGAAATCCACACTGAACTTTGAAAAATCAAGAGAATGCCGCAGTGACAAGGTAAACCACGACAAAAAACTACTGAAATATTCCAACTCTTGCATTTCAAGGAAATATATCCACAATGAAAATTGAAAAATCAAGGGCATGAAACTGTAGCAAGTTACACCATAACAAAACACTACCGAAATTATTCGACTCATGCGTAATAACAACATGAACCCAAAATGAACACTGGAAGTTCAAGAGAATGTCGCAGAGAAATAGATAACCGCCAAACAGCAGTATTGAAATAATTCAAATCTTACATTTCAACGAAAGAAATTCAAAATGAGATTTGAAAAATCAAGAGATTGTAACAGTGAAATGTAAAGCACGACAAAACACTACTGAAATATTCCAACTCTTGTATTTCACGAAAGAAATTCAAAATGAACTTTGAAAACTCAAGAGAATGTAACTGTGACAAGGTAAAGCTCAACAAGACACTACGTCTGACAATATGAATGTAACTGTGACAAGGTAAACCACGACAAGACACTACTGAAATATTCCAACTCTTGCATTTCAAGGAAAGAAATCCAAAATGAACTTTGAAAAGTCAAGAAAATGTAACTGTGACAAGGTAAACCATGAAGAAACACTATTGAAATATTCCAACTCTGTCATTTCAACAATATAAGTCCAAATATGAATTTTTAAAAATCAGGAGAATATAGCTGTGACAAAGTGAACCCCTACCAAAAACTACTGAAATATTCCATCTCTTGAATTTCAAGGACTTGAATCCAAAATTAACATTGAAAACGTAAGATAAGGTGAATGTGACAGGTTAAACAATGAAAAAGACCTACTGAAATTTTTCAACTCTTGCTTTTCACGAAAAAAAGTCAAAAGTACCTTTTAAAAATCAAAAGAATAAAACTTTGACTTGGTTAACAACGACAAAGCACTACGGAAATATTCCAACTCTTGCATTTCACGAAGGAAATCCAAAATTAACTTTGAAAAATCAAGAGAATGTAACTGTGACAACGTAAAGCACATAAAAACACTACTAAAATATTCCAACTCTAACAATTCAACGAGAGATATCCAAGATGATGTTTGAGAAATTAAGTAAATCTAACTGTGATATGATAAACCATGACAAAACACTATTGAAATAATCCAACTCCTGCCTTTCAAAAAAAGAAATTCAAAATTAACTTTGAAAAAGCAAGAGAAGTTGGGCGTGACACGGCAAAGTATTACAAGACACTACTGAAATGTTCAAACTCTTACATTTCAATAAAAGAAATCCAAAATTAAGTTTGAGAAATGAAGAGAGTGGGAGTGTGACAAGGTAAACCATAACAAAAAAGTAATAACCAAACTCTTACATTTCAATGAAAAAAATTCAATATAAACTTTGAAAAATTATGAGAGTGTAACTTTGACAAATTAAACCAAAACAAAACACTACTGAAATATTCCAACTCTTGCATTTCAATGAAAGAAATTCAAAGTGAACTTTGAAAAATCAAGAGAGTGTAAGTGTGACAAGATAAACCATAACTAAACACTACTGAAATATTCCAACTCTTGCATTTCAACACAAGATTTTCAAAATGAACATGGCAATATTAAGAGAATGTAAATCCAACATGATATAACATAGCACAATGCTCCTGTTACATTCCAAATCTTTCCTTTAGAAGAATTAAATACAAAAATTAACTTTGAAATATCAAGAGAATGTAACTGTGAGATGGTAAAGCATGAAAAAACACTAGTGAAATATTACAATTCTTGCATTTCAACGAAAGAAATCCAAAAATTAAATTTTAACAATAAATAGAATTTAACTGTGATACTGTAAACAATTAAAACAAACTAATGAACTATTTAAAATCTCGCATTTCAAGGAAACAAATCAGAATTGAACTCTGAAAAATCAAGAGAATGTAACTGTGACAAGGCAAACCAGGACGAAACTCTATTGAAATATCCAACTCTTGAATTTCAACAAAAAAATCCAAAAATGAATTTAGAAACATCATTATAATGCATTTCTGAAAATGTAAAACCTGACGAATCACTACAGAAACATTTCATATCTTTCATTTAAACGAAAGAAATCCAAAAGGTATAATTGCAAAATATATATAATGTAGCTGTGACACTGTAAACCACGACAAAATACAACTGAAATAATCAAATTCTTGCATTTAAACTAAAGAAATTCACATTTAACAATTAAAAATAATGATAATGTTACTTTGACAAGTTAAATAATGAGAAAATAATACTTAAATATTCCAACTCATGAATTTCAACAAAAAAAATTCTAAATGAACTTTAAAAAATTAAGAGAATTTCGCTATGAGATGGTAAACCATGACAAACCACTACTGGAAAATTCCAACTCTTGCGTTTCAACGAAAGAAATCCAAACATGAACTTTGAAATATAAAGAGAATGTAACTGTGTTAAGGTAAACCAAGACAAGACACTACTGAAATATTCCAACTCTTGCATTCAAGTAAAGAAATTAAAAATGAGCTCTTAAAAATCAAGAGAATGTAACTGTGTAAAGGTAAACTACGCCAAAACCCTACTTAAATATTACCAATCTCTCATTTCAAGTACAGAAATTCAAAATGAAGTTTGAAAAATCAAGAGAATGTAACTGAGACAAGGTAAGGCATGACGAAACACTACTGAAATATTCCAACTCTTGCATTACAATTAAAGAAATCAAAAATTAACACTGAAAAAACAAGAGAATGTAAATGTGTCAAGGTATACTACGACAAAACACTACTTAAATATTACAAATCCTGCATTTCAAGGAAAGAAATATAAATTGAACTTTGAAAAATAAAAGAGAATGTAACTGTGACAAGGTAAACCATGACAAAACACTACTGAAATATTCCAACTCTTGCATTTCACGAAAGAAATTCAAAATGAACTTTGAAAAATCAAGAAAATGTAACTGTGACAAGGTAAACCACGACAAAACACTACTGAAATATTGTAACTCTTGCATTTCAAGGAAAAAAATCCAAAATGAACTCTGAAAAATCAAGAGAATGTAACTGTGACAAGGTAAACCACGACAAAACACTACTTAAATATTCCAACTCCCGCATTTCAAGGAAAGAAATCCAAAATGAACTTTGAAAAATCTAGATAATGTAACTGTGACAAGGTAAACCACAACAAAACAATACTTAAATAATCCAACTCTTGCATTTCACGAAAGAAATTCAAAATTAACTTTGAAAAAAAAATCAAGAGAATGTAACTGTGACAAGTTAAACCATGAAAAAACACTACTGAAATATTCCAACTCTTGCATTTCACGTAATAAATTCAAAATGAACTTTGAAAAATCAAGAGAATTTAACTGTGACAAGGTAAACCACGACAAAACACTACTGAAATATTCCAACTCTTACATTTCAATAAAAGAAATTCAAAATGAACTTTGAAAAATCAAGAGAATATAAGTGTGACAAGGTAAAACATAACAAAACACTACTGAAATATTACAACTCTTTCATTTAAACTAAATGAATCAAAAAATGAACTTTTAAAAAAAAAGATAATTTGACTTTTATAAGTTAAACCACTAAAAAAAACTAATGAAATATTCCAACTCTTTCATTTCAACTAAAGAAATCAAAATTGAAATTTTAAAAATAAAGAGCATGTAACTGTGTCAAGGCAAACTTTGACAAAAAACTACTGAAATATTCCAACTCTTGCATTTCAACAAAAGAAATCCAAAAATGAATTTTTAAAAATCATGATAATTCAACTATGACATGGTAAACCAAGACAAAACTCTACTTAAATATTCCAACTCTTGCATTTAAAAGAAATAAATACAAAAAAGGACTTTGAAAAATCTAGAGACTTTAGCTGTGATAAGGTAAACCACGACAAAAAAATACTGAAATATTCCAACTCTTGAATTTCAAGGAAAAAAATCCAAAATGAACAATGAAAAATCATGAGAATGTAACTGTGTCAAGGTAAACTAAGACAAAACACTACTGAAATATTCCAACTCTTGTATTTTACGAAAGAAATTCAAAATGAACTTTGAAAACTCAAGAGAATGTAACTGTGACAAGGTAAAGCTCAGCAAGACACTACGTCTGACACTATGAATGTAACTGTGACAAGGTAAACCACGACAAGACACTTACTGAAATATTCCAACTCTTGCATTTCAACGAAAGAAGTTCAAAATAAACTTTGAAAAATTAAGAAAATGTAACTGTGACAAGGTAAACCAAGAAAAAACACTACTGAAATATTCCAACTCTTGCATTTCAACGAAAGAAATCCAAAAATTAATTTTGAAAAATCATGAGAATGTAGCTGTGAAAAGGTAAACCACGACAAAACACTACAGAAATATTCCAACTCTTGCATTTCAAGGAAAGAAATCTAAAATGAACTTTGAAAAATTAAGAGAATGTAACTGTGACAGGGAAAACCACGACAAAACACTACTGAAATATTCCAACTCTTGCATTTCACGAAAGAAAGTCAAAATTAACTTATAAAAATCAAAAAAATGTAACTTTGACTTGGTAAACCAAGAAAAAGCACTATGGAAATGTACAAACTAGTTAATTTCAATAAATATAACAAAAATGAACTTAGACAAATAAGGAATGAACTTTGACAAGGTAGAGAACGGTACTACATTACGGAAATACTCAATTTCTTTCAATTCAAGGAAAGAAATCCAAAATTAAATTTTCGAAATCAAGAGAATTTAACTGTGACAAGGTAAAGCTCAACAAGACACAACGGAAATATTCCAACTCTTGCATTTCAACGAAAGAAATCCAAAATAAACTTTGAAAAATCAAGAGAATGTAACTGTGACAAGGTAAACCACGACAAGACACTACTAAAATAATCCAACTCTTGAATTTCAAGTAAATAAATTCAAAATAAAATTTGAAAAATAAAGGGAATGTAACTGTTAAAATTTAAATCACCCCAAAACACAGCTGAATTTTTCCAACTCTTGTATTTCAAAGAAATAAATACAAAATTTAAATTGGAAAATAAAGAAACTCTAACTGTGACAAGATAAACATTAACAAAGCACATCTGAAATTTTCCAACTTTTACATGTCTACGAAAGAAATCAAAAATTAGCTTTTAACAATAAAAAGACTGGAACTGTGATAAGCTAAAACACAACAAAACAGTAGTGAAATAATAAAACTTTTACATTTCAATGAAAAAAATTCAAAATAAACTATGAAAAATCATGATAGTGTAACTCTCAAAAAGTAAACCAAGACAAAAAATTACTACAATATTACAACTCTTTCATTTTAATTAAAGAAATCCAAAATTAACTTTGAAAAATAATTAGAGTTTAAGTGTTACAATGTAAAACATTACTAAACACTACTGAAATATTGCAACTCTTTCATTTCAACGCAAGACATTCAAATGAATTTGGAAAAACCCAGAGAATATAACTGTGACAATGTAAACCATGAAAAAACACAACTGAAATATTCCAACTCTTGAATTTCAATGAAAGAAATACAAATATTAACTTTGTAAAATAAAGAGAATATAACTGTTATAAGGTAAACCATAAAAAAACAGAACTGAAATATACCAACTCTTACTTTTCAACTAATGAAATCCTAAAAGAAATCTGAAAAATCATGACAAGGTAACGGTTTCATGTTAAACTAATACAAAACAATACTTAAATATTCTCAATCCCGAATTTAAACTAAATAAATACAAACTTAAGTGCTAAAAATCAAGAGAATGTAACTGTGACAAGGTAAGCCATGACAAAACACTACTGAAAAATTTTCCAACTCTTGAATTTCACGAAAAAAATTCAAAATTAACTTTGAAAAATCAAGAGAATTTAACTGTGACAAGTTGAACCACGACAAAACACTACTGAAATATTCCGACTCTTGCATTTCAAGAAAGAAATTCGAGATGAACTATGATAAATTAAGAAAGTGTAAGTGTGGCTAGTTAAACCATAAGAAGAGGCTACTGGAATATTGCAAATTTTGAACTTCAACACATAAATTTCAAAATAAACTTTGAAAAATAAAGAGAGTGTAACAGTGAAAAGGTATATCATGGAAGAAAACTACTGAAATATTCCGACTCTAGAAATCAATCTATATAAATCCAAAAATTAACTTTGAAAAATAAAGAGAAATTAACTGTGATGAGGTAAACCCCGACAAAACACTACTGAAATACACCAGCTAGCGCATGTCAACGCAGGGAATAAAACATGAGATTACAAAAATAAAAGATAATGTAAATATGACATGTTAAACCATTAGAAAACACTACTGCAATATTAAAAATCCCGCATTTCAATGAAAGAAATCCAAAATGAAGTTTGAAAAATCAAGAGAATGTAACTTTGACAAGGTAAGCCATGATAAAACACTACTGAAAAATTTTCTAACTGTTGTATTTAACGAAAAAATTTCAAAATTAACTTTGGGGAATCAAGAGAATATAACTGTGACAAGGTGAACCACTAAAAAACACTACCGAAATATTCTAACTATTGCATTTCACGAAAGAAATTCAAAACTAACTATTAAAAATCAAGAGAATGTAACTGTGAAAAGTTAAACCACGACAAGACGCTACTGAAATATTCCAACTCTTGTATTTCACGAAAGAAATTCAAAATGAACTTTGAAAACTCAAGAGAATGTAACTGTGACAAGGTAAAGCTCAACAAGACACTACGTCTGACAATATGAATGTAACTGTGACAAGGTAAACCACGACAAGACACTTACTGAAATATTCCAACTCTTGCATTTCAACGAAAGAAGTTCAAAATAAAATTTGAAAAATTAAGAAAATGTAACTGTGACAAGGTAAACCATGAAAAAACACTACTGAAATATTCCAACTCTTGCATTTCAAGGAAAGAAATCCAAAAATGAACTTTGAAAAATTAAGAGAATGTAACTGTGATAAGGTTAACCACGACAAAACACTACTGAAATAGTACAACTCTTGAATTTCCATGAAAGGAATTCAATATTAACTTTGAAAAATTAAGAGAATGTAACTGGGACAAGGTAAACCACGACAAAACACTACCGAAATATTTCAACTCTTGCATCTCAGCAAAAGAAATCCAAAAGTAACTTTGAAAAATCAAGAGAATGTAACTGTGACAAGGTAAAGCACAACAAAACACTACTGAAATATACCAACTCTTGCTTTTCACGAAAGAAATTCAAAAGGCACTTCGAAAAATCAAGAGAATGTAACTGTGACATGTTAAACCACGACGAAACACTACTGAACTATTCCAACTCTTGCATTTCACGAAAGAAATTCAAAATGAACTTTGAAAAATCAAGAGAATGTAACTGTGACAAGGTAAAGCACAACAAAACACTACTGAAATATTTCAACTCTTGCATTTCACGAAAGAAAGTCAAAAGGAACTTCTAAAAATCAAAAAAATATATCTGTGATTTGTTAAACCCATAAACAGCACTACGGAAAAATTCCAACTATTGCATTTCACGACTTAAATTAAAAAGTAACTTAGAAAAATAAAGAGAATGTACATGTTACCAGGTATATCATAACAAAACACTACTGAAATATTCCAACTCTTGCATTTCAACGAAAGAAATTCAAAATGAACTTTGAAAAATCAAGAGAATGTAAGTGTGATAAGGTAAACCATGACAAAACACTACTGAAATATTCCAACTCTTGCATTTAAACGAAAGAAATCAAAAATGAACTTTGAAAAATCAAGAGAATGTAAGTGTGACAAGGTAAACCACGACAAAACACTAATATTCCAACTCTTACATTTCAATGAAAGAAATTCAAAATAAACTATGAAAAATCATGAGAATGTAACTGTGACAAGGTAAACCACGACAAAACACTACTGAAATAATCCAACTCTTGCATTTCAATGAAAGAAATTCAAAATGAACTTTGAAAAATCAATAGAATGTAACTGTGTCAAGATAAACCATGACAAAACACTACTGAAATATTCCAATTCTTACATTTCAACGAAAGAAATCCAAAATGAATTTTGAAAAATCAAGAGAATGTAACTGTGACAAGGTAAACCATAACAAAAAACTACTGAAATATTCAAACTCTTGCATTTCAACGAATTAAATCCAAAAATGAACTTTGAAAAATCCAGAGAATGTAACTGTGATAAGGTAAACCACAACAAAACACTGCTGAAATATTCCAACTCTTGCATTTCAACGAAAGAAAGTCAAAAGGAACTTCGAAAAATCAAAAGAATGTAACTTTGACTTGGTAAACCACGACAAAGCACTACGGAAATAGTCCAATTCTTGCATTTCACGAAACAAATTCAAGATGAACTGAGTAAAATCAAGAGAATGTAACTCTGAAGAGGTAATCCATAACAAAACAATACTGAAATATTCCAACTTTTGAATTTCAAGGAAAGAAATCCAAAATGAACCTTGAAAAATCATGAGAATGTAGCTGTGACAAGGTAAACCACGACAAAACACTACTGAAAAATTCCAACTCTAGCATTTCACGAAAGAAATTCAAAAAGAACTTTGAAGAATCAAGAGAATATAACTTTGACATGGTAAACCATGACTAAACACAACTAAAATATTACAACTCTTGTATTTCGCTAAATAAATACAAAATGAAACATGAAAAATCAAGAGAATTTAACTGGGACAAGTTAATCAATGAAGACACACAACTGAAATAGTCAAACTCTTTCATTTTATGAAAGAAATTTAAAATGAAATTTGAAAACTCAAGAGAATGTAACTGTGAAAAGATAAACAACAGCAAGACACTACGTCTGACAATATGAATGTAACTGTGACAAGGTAAACCACGACAAGACACTTACTGAAATATACCAACTCTTTCATTTCAACGAAAGAAGTTCAAAATAAACTTTGAAAAATTTAGAGAATGTAACTGTGACAAGGTAAACCATGACGAAACACTACTGAAATATTCCAACTCTTGCATTTCACCGAAGGAAATCCAAAAATGAATTTTGAAAAATCATGAGAAAGTAACTGTGACAAGGTAAGCCACGACAAAACACTACTGAAATATTCCAACTCTTGCATTTCAAGGAAAGAAATCCAAAATGAACTCTTAAAAATCAAGATAATTTTGCTGTGAAAAGGTAAACCAATACAAAAAACTACTGAAATTTTCCAACTCTTGCATTTCACGGAAAAAAATCTAAAATAACATTGGACAAATTAAGAGAATGTAACTGTGACAGGGTAAACCATGACAAAACCCTACTGAAATATTCCAACTCTTGCATTTCACGAAAGAAATTCAAAAGGAACTTCGAAAAATCAAAAAAATGTAACTTTGACTTGGTTAACCACGAAAAAGCACTACGGAAATATTCCAACTCTTGCATTTCACGAAATAAATTCAAAATGAACTTAGAAAAATCAAGAGAATGTAACTGTGACATGGTAAACAACGACAAAACACTACTGTAATATTTCAATTCTTTCATCTCAACTAAAGACATTCTAAATTAACTTTGAAAACCAAAGGTAATGTAACTGTGACAAAGTTAACCTAAACAAGAAACAACTGAAATATTCCAGCTCTTGTATTTCAACTAAATTAATACAAAATAAACTTTGAAAAGTCAAGAAAATGTTACTTTGACAAGGTAAACCACGACAAGACACTACTGAAATATTCCAACTCTTGCATTTCAAGGAAAGAAATCCAAAATGACCTTAGAAAGATAAAGAGAATGTAACTGTGACAAGGTAAAGCACAACAAAATACTACTTAATGAATCCAACTCTTGCTTTTCAACGAAAGAAATTCAAAATGAACTTTGAAAAATTAAGAGAATATAACTGTGACAAGGTAAACCATGACAAAACACTACTGAAATATTCCAACTCTTGCATTTAAACGAAAGAAATCCAAAATGAACTTTGAAAAATCAAGAGAATGTAACTGTGACAAGGTAAACCACGACAAAACACTACTGAAATAATCCAACTCTTACATTTAAATGAAAGAAATTCAAAATGAACTTTGAAAAATCTTGAGAATGTAACTGCGACTATGTAAATCACGACAAGACACTATTGAAATAATCCAACTCTTGCATTTCAACGAAATAAATTCAAAATGAACTTTGAAAAATTGAGATAATGTAACTGTGACATGGCAAACCACAACAAAACACTACTAAAATGTTCCAACTCTTGCATTTCAACGAAAGGAAAACAAAATGAACTTTTAAAAATCAAGAAAATGTAAGTATGACAGGGTAAACCAGGACAAAATACTACAGAAATATTCCAAGTGTTTCATTTCAATTAAAGAAATTCAAAATGATCTTTGGGAAATAAAGAGAATGTAAATGTGCCAAGGTATATCATAACAAAACACTACTCAAATATTCCAACTCTTGCATTTCAAAGAAAGAAATCCAAAAAGGAACTTCGGAAAATCAAGATAATGTAACTGTGACAAGGTAAACCACGACAAAACACTACTGAAATATTCCAACTCTTGCATTTTAACGAAAGAAATCCTAATTGAACTTTGAAAAATCAAGAGAATGTAACTGTGACAAGGTAAAGCACAACAAGAAACTACTGAAATATTCCAACTCTTGCATTTCAATGAAAGAAATTCAAAATGAACTTTGAAAAATCAAGAGAATGTAAGTGTGACTAGGTAAACCACGACAAAACACTACTGAAATAATCCAACTCTTACATTTCAATGAAAGAAATTCAAAGTGAACTTTGAAAAATCATGAGAACGTAACTGTGACAAGGTAAACCATGACAAAACACAACTGAAATAATCCAACTCTTGTATTTCAACGAAAGAAATTCAAAATGAACTTTGAAAAATTAAGAGAATATAACTGTGACAAGGTAAACCATGACAAAACACTACTGAAATATTCCAACTTTTGCATTTTAACGAAAGGAATCCTAAATGAACTTTGAAAAATCAAGAGAATGTAACTGTGACAAGCTAAAGCACAACAAGATAACTACTGAAAAATTTCCAACTCTTGCATTTCAATGAGAGAAATCCAAACTTAACTTTGAAAAATCAATAAAATGTAACTATGATAAGGTAAACCACGAAAATAAACAACTGAAATAATTCAACTCTTGCATTTCAATGAAAGAAATGCAAAATGATATATTAAATATCATGAGAATGTAGATTTGGTATGGTAAATCACAACAAAACACTACTGAAATAATCCAACTCTTGGTAGGGTAGGAAAAAATTGTAAATAGTGCTTGTATTGTATTTGAAAATTTGTCGCTTTCACAGGTTTTTGAAAATAAATATTTAGGATTTTATGTCAGTAATAATTTTAGTTGGAAGAAATACTTAGATATGATTTCTTCTAAACTTGCACGAGGTCTTGGAGTGATGCGGCGTTTGAAACACGTGTTACCTCTAACTGTTTTAAGAAATGTATATCATACTATTTTTCATCCATTTATTGTTTATGTTTGCTGTATTTATGCATCTAATTTTTCTTCAAATATTAAAAGACTGCAGATTCTTCAGAATAAGGCGATTCGAGGGTGACTTTGTTCAGTATGGCCACACGCGTGAATGTTTTTTCAGTTTTAGAATTTTATGTGTTAATCAGATCAGGAACCATCAGGCGGGAGTGTTTACTTACCTTGTTAAGTGCTTAATAGATTATCTCCAGAACAGTTTAAAGATTTTTTTAAGTTTAATTCTGATTATCATCATCATAGGACTAGAGGTCATGGAAGCTTAGTCTATGAAGCAAGGAGTACGAGTCGATCTAGTTTTGCAATTAGAAATTACGCAGTTAATTTGTGGAATGGTTTCCCGGAGAGCATTAGGGAGTCAGAAGACCAGTTTAAGTATAAAATTAGATTAAAAAAGTTTTTGTTGGGTGGGAATTAAATATTTTTGATTTTTGTTTTTTTTTTTTTTTTTTTTTTTTTTTTTTTTTTCGGGAGAGTTAAATTGTATTGAATGGTATGAAAAGAGTAGGAAGAGTGAATGATTTTGGTTTATGATGAAAGATTGTGTGACGCTGCTCAAGCCACAATAGTAGCTTAATAAAACGTCGTACGTTCTTACCATTTCTACGTTTGTTGATAATGTTATTCAAAAATGCGGTAAGTGCCAGTTAAGTATGATGTAATTATTAGTTGAAAATAAAAGTCATCTCATCTCATCTTGGATATTGTTGTTTTTTAGCTGCGTTTATTTTAGGTTACTTAGTTTTTTTTTAACTTAGTTTTCTTTCACTTAGGCTTGTTTTTTGTGACAGTTTTTTTAATTGTTTTTTTTTATTTTTTAACAAAGTTTTCTAATTAGTTTTTTCAACTTAGCTTTTTAACTGTTTTCTTACTTATTTTTTTTTAACTTAGCCTTTTTTACTTAGTTTTTTAACTTATTTTTTTTACTTTGTTGTTTTTGGCAGTTTATTTGTTATTATGTTTTTTACTTAGTTTTTTTACTTATTTTATTCTGAACTTATACATTTTGAACTTATTTTTTGTTAACTTTTTTCTTACTTAGAATTTTTTCAACTTTTCTTTAACTTTCTAACAGTAAAGAACTTCATTTTTCTTCATTTTGTTTCGTTTTTCAGGGAATCACCCTCCTGTGTTTGGAAAGCCTAGGGGGCGCTAGCCCTACTCTTCTTCCAGGTAATTTCTACTCGTTCTAATTGATTACTTGTTGTAATTTCTCTTTGTTAGAACTTTCATTTATTTATTTATTGTAGTTTCTTTTTTTTTTCAGTTCGAAACCCGTTCAAACTACATTTTTGCTCGTCTTTTGTTTAATATAGCTCTTCACTTTTATTTGAAAAAATCGTTATGAGAAATTCTTGTTTTTGTTTGATATTCTGTGAGGAATATGCATTGAAATTGCTATTTTTAGCCATCAATAAGGTCCAAAAGCTTTTCCATTACCTAATTTCTAATGAATTACAGAGGGACACGGACTTTCTGTATCTTGGTACACATCTTAGAGCGTGACTTGTTTTTCTGAGTTTCACCACGCATTGTCTAGTCCTTGCATTGCTTCGCACAGCTCCGTTGAAGTTCGGCACAGTTTCGCCATTCTTGGTACGCTTTGGCCAAGCTTGCCACTCATCATCTGGTCTATGTGATTCCTGAAAGTTGAAGCCTCCTTGAGACGCTCTTACCTTGAGGAATTAGATCTAATAGGCATCATAAAAGCCAAACTAGATAGCTAGGGAAAGCATTGAATTTATATACTGCAACAGACCCACGACATTTGTTATTGACTCCGTAATGAGTTGTTGGGAACAGTTCAATTCATTAAGTCTACGTTAATTCTTTTTCAATGGATATATCATTTATGTCGATAATCTCCGTTAGGGGGTAATGTAAGGAGAAAATTCAGGAAGACACAGGAAATTTTTGAAATAGGTCTGTGTGTCTTAGGGAGAAACTGCATACATTTTGATGCTTTCCCTGTTATTTATTTTATTGAAGGTAGTGAGACGTCAGCAACATATATTAGTGAAAATTTGAAGCGAATCAGTAAACTTTTTCTCTCCAAAGGGGATTCATATGCTATCTCTTTGTCTTTTAGAATTTCCTTCAGAGATTTATATCCCCTCAATGGTGGAGACATGTAAGGATGGTTGAAAAGTGTTGCTTTGATTGATAATCTGCATTGGAAGATGCATCAGCGTGAATGTTCCACTTTTAATACAATTAAACAAATAAAGTCAACTGAACAACACCAACCTAGTTCTGCAACATTACGTAACATTAATTTAGTGTGCTGTATGTTTGAAAACTATTTAGAGTTTTGCTCTTGCCTGCCCTCCCTTCGTCACGGTGATTAATTTAAAAAAAAAAATCAACAAAAAATCATAAAGAAAATAAATTCTCGAAGAAATTTTCGAAGGTTTTTCAAAGAAAATCAAAGGGCTACATTTAACCAAAGATAAGCAAAAAAAATTCAAAACTTTTTTCAAGCGTAAAACTACCAAAAATTGCCAACAATAAATCCCAGAAACAAAGTATCAGAGGATCAATGAAAGGATGAAACCCAGACACAACTCCTGTATGTAGAAAGTGCGCAAATTGCATAATTTACTGTTCTTATCCATGGGGCTGAGGGGACATGGTATCCCAGGCGTTTTAATTGTTAGTTCTTTTGACTAGTTTGAAGAAAATGGCTTTTAAAAATTTCTTAGAGACTTAAGGGGGAATTCCTTAAAAAGGGCAAGCGGAGAGATGCTTGCCCTCTAATCACTCTTCAACTTCCCTTAAAATATCCAGAAGGTTTCAACTTATCATCTTCAATCGATCCTAAGCTATTGCCGATCTGCTCTTTTAAAAACCTTCAAGTATATAGTAGTTTTTTATTGTATTTGGCGTCCCTTTCAATATTTCTTGAAAGTTTCACCTTAATAGCTTAAGCCTTTTCTGTGATCCAGGATTAAATATGTCACATTTTCTCAATAATAAGGATTTTCTTTAACAATGGGTAACTTTTATAATCTACAGATTTTTTGTTCCAGGTCCTGTGGGGGCTAGATTGCCCCCAAAGGCATGGTTGTTTGATCTTTAGTCTATTTTGAGTAGGATAGCCATTTTGAAATTTTGATCGGATGTCTTTGGGGAGAGAGTAGCTAAATTTGGCATGGTAAGGGGACTACTTACCTCCATATCATTTTTCAGCATCCCCCTTCAGTATTCCCTTAAGCTTGGAACTTAATACCCTCAGTCGCTCCTAAGATGTTCTAGATGCACCTTTTTGATAAAGGCTTTTCTGATACACTGAAATCAAACAATCTGCTTTTTTCCAATATTATATCCTGCATGTAGAAAATGGGCAAACAGCCAAATTCGCAGTCCTTAACCAGGAGACAGTGGGATATAGCATCCTCGGAGGTACAGTTACTAGACTTTTTCACTTTTTTGTACCAAATGACTTACTGTTGAGGGATTTCATAGAATGACTTCACAAATTTCGATTCATGTTGAGGGGAGAAGGCATCTAAAAGGCCAAGGGGGATAGTTGCCATCTGATAAGCTTCAACATTCCCCTCAACATACTCTGACAATTCCAACTTAATATCCTCACCCGTTCCTTAGATATTGCTGATACGTCTTAAGACAATCAGCATACACATTGTATGTTTTGGTTTTGTTCGACAATTCTCTAAATATTTTTCCAAGAGTTTAATCTTAGTACTTTATATATTTTTAGATGCACAGGATCAAACTTGCCCCTCTTCCCAGTAAAAATCTTTATTTGTACATAAGGGGCTACATCTTTGGGGCAATATCTATATCTTGAATTCATTGAATATCATTGGAAGAAAATGGGCATGGGAGGGGGCTAATTGCCCTCCAGTCACTTTTGACTCTTAAAGAGGACACTAGTACTTTTAATATCCGATCAAATGAGTGCCTTTTAAAGTTTACACAACCAACTCTTTTGCAAGAAGTGTCTCTAAGGAAAACAATAGGCTCTTTACTATAGGCAATTCTGAAATCATATTCGTTTCTGGAATCCTTGGCAATTTTTTGTTTATTAACGCTGTAAAAGAGAAATGAAATTTGTTTCGTTTTCAGTAAAGAACAAATGACACTGCGGTGTTTAGAAAGCTTAAGGGGAGTTAGCCCTACTCTTGTTTGAGGTAATTTCTATTCGTTATAATTGATTACGTGTTGTAATTTCTGTTTGTCGAGGGTTTCTTTTATTTATTGATTGTAGTATCTGTTTGTTTTGAATTCAAAACATTTTTTAACTATACTTCTGCTCGGCTTTGCTTTGATATAGCTCTTTACTTTTCTTTGAAGCAAATTGTCATGAGAAATAACGTTTTTAGTTGATATTTTTGGAGGACCATTCATTGAAATTGTTATTTTTACCCATCAATAAGCTCCACTAGCTTTTCTGTTACTTAATTTCTCATGAAATACAGAGGGATACCCATTTTTCTCCACTAGGTACACACTCTGGTCCGCCAATTGGGAGAATTTGAGTTTATTTGGATGATATTCCTGTCATTTATTTTATCGAAGGTAGTGGAATAACAGCACCATCTATTAGTTCCTAATTTGAAGCGAAATAGTATATGTTTCTCTCCTGAAGGGATGTATATGCTATCTCTTTGCCTTTTAGATTTTTCCTTAGAGATTTATGTCCCCTGAACAGTGTTGACATGCAAGGATGGTTGAACAGTTTTGACTTTGATTGATATTCAGCATTGGAGGATGCATCAGCGTGAATGTTTTATTTTTAACACAATTACAGGGATACCCTCAACGAAATAACAATAACATAGTTCTGCAACGATACGCAACATTGATTTAGTGTGCGGTATATTGGAAAAACTTTTTCTGATTTTGTATCCCGGACCTCAAGGTGAATAATTTCCAAAAAAAAATTCTACAAAAAAAAATTCAAAGAAAAGACATTTTCAAAGGAATTTTCAAAAGTTTTTTCAAAGAGAAGAAAAGAGCTAAACTAAACTATAGATGAGCAAAAATAAAGGCAAATAATGTTTCAAGCGTAAAACCACCTTAAATCACCGTTAATAAATAAATGAAGTCCAAAACGAACAAAAATAACGATATATAACCAAGTCAAACTCAAAACGACCAAAAACCGGAAGGAGTAGGTCTGACGCCCCTTGTACCTTCTAAAGACCAGAAACAAATTGCACTTTACTTAAAAAAAACTATTTATTTTAAGCTAAGTGTATTTATTTCTCATTTCATTCAAAGAAAATCTTTTTAAATCTAATTAGTACATAAGACTCTTGTGTTTACTAACGGGCAATATTTATTGCACTCTAAAACGTTTCTAGGAAGTTACAACTCTTCTGTATTGCACTCTAAAATAAAATTAGGAATCTACAGCTCTCCTCTTATCACAAAAATAAAAGATCTACCAACTAAATATTAACTTTATTTTGGGTAGCATCTTAAAAAATTTAGACACTATTAAAAAAATTAACTTAATCAAGCAAAATGTAATTTAATTAATTTAAGTAAAAGTAATTTAATTACATTGAAAATAAAAACAGAAAATCCAGCAGATGTCAACGAGAGGATTATCCTTCAACAGAATTAACTGCTTAAAAAACAATCAACAGTTAAAGAGTCGAAAGGATTATTTTCTTTCTTTTTAACGTCAGTTATTTCCTATGTATGATTGGTTTCTATTATACTGTTATTTTTTACTATTACAAACTATTAATTTTACTTTGTGTCCTATTGTATACAAAGTTTTACCATATGGCTTAAACTGATTAACATATTTGGTTTTATTGCTACTTGGGGTAACCGTCTAGTTTGGGTGATCACCTGAATTAAATTACAAAATTACTAAACTACTAAATTAAAGAACTAAGTTACTAAATTACAAAATAATAACAAAACTCTTATTTCTTTACATTCAAAAGCATCTACAATTTGATTTTCAGATGCATTCTCCTTTTAAATGAGGAACATCTTGAATTTAGTCAATTATTGAATCTGTCAATATTATTGGTTTTTCCGATTTTTTATGGCTATTTATTTCTCATCAGCAGTTCATTCATAATATTAATTAAAAAAAGAGCAAAAACAAAACCTAAAAACTTTTGGCTGTATTAGAGACCATACAGCAATAGAGAGCAGAGGCTAGATCTCAATTGAATTTGAAGTGCTTTGGTAAATGTAATAAAGGTAATTTTCCAAATGCAGTGAGGTAAGAATTTTGCTGTTAAAGTATGCATCTTAAAATAGGACAAATACTAGACTATCACCCTTCTTGGGTTTATAAAAAGTAACTATTGTTAGTCTTGTATGTTTTATTTTTGGATTAGAGCTATTATTACACTTCTTTATTTCTGGATTTTCGCTTCTCATTATATTTTCATAATTTTTTTTTTGCTATTTCTTTTACCCATTTTCACCTATTTCTGTTTGTGTTTTCATTTATTTGTGTTCTTATCTAAACTAAAAACACCCTGTTTGAAATAGGTGACATAATTTTGTCATATCTTGTTCTTTCACTAGCCGTAGACACGTAATGAATACAAATGAACTTTTAGAGGTTTTGCGAGTTCAGGGTACAAGAATAGGTTTGAAAATTAATGTTCAGAAGACCAAGTTGATAAGTTAGGAATAAGTGAAGATAAAAAGGGGATGTTGGGTAACGAGAAGATCAATAATTAGGACAGCTCCACTTACCTAGGTAGTATTATTAGCCAAGACGGCGGGTACAGTAAAATGTTAAAAGTAGAATAGCCCTACCCAGGGTGTTTTTCCACAATTTTAAAAAGTTTGGAAAAATTAGAAGATATGTCTCAAACCAAGATTAGAATATTGGAAGCTACCGTGATGATAGTGTTAAAGTATAATTTTGCCACTTGGGCGTTCCGAAAAACGGAGGAAGATATATGTTTTTAAGGAATTGCCTACGGATTGTTTTGGGTACCCGAATGACAGACCGTATCTCAAACAGCAGGCTCCACGAAAAGTGTGGTCCAATCCCGCTTTCTAGGTATATAATGAGAGAAAGGTTGATATGGCTAGGGCATGTTCTGCGGATAAAGAGTTACATATTGCCAAAGAATGTCCTTTTTGAGGGCTTAAAGAGAGAAGTTTTGAATAGAATGGGATGGAAGAGGAGCGTGCATAGCTGTGTTGGCCTCAGACGGCTTGGTGCAGCAGTGATTTGTAGTAATAGTAGCATATATGTATTTATTTATAAATTTGAAAGAAATTAGTAGGGTTTGTGGGTGCTGCCATCCTCCCTAGAATTTAAGATGGCTCTAGATCAAACGATTGGTTGTAACAAGGTGTCAGTAAAGAGAGACACGTACAAATATAAACCGAAACAAAAATTATTATTGTAATTTATCGAACAGATCTTGATAAAAATAAATTTAAGTTATGAACGAATAGTGCTGATAGGAACCAAAATTCTTAAAAATTAGATTTCAATAATAATGCATACATCCTGCGAATCGAAATTTTATGGCAATTTCAAATGAGTAAAACCCGTTAAATTACAAATTAGGTACCAGAAGTCAAAGTGCATAGAAAACTTTCCTAATTTTGAAAAGCAGGCAATTACTCCTGAAAAGGAAGTGAGAGAATAAGAAAAAACTGAGCACGCAATTGCACGATTAAATTCAGCATACAAGAGAACCCAATTACAGAGGTTCAAAGTCTTCATGTGTAAATATAATAAAACTTTAATTCCCATTATTTAGAGGGATATTTATGGATGTATGTTTTTTTTCTGCTGGGTGATCTGACGGTTCTATAATATTTGGGGAGGGTTTATTTAAGTGGAAATTAAAAGCTCTAATTTTCTTCTTAAGAGACAAAACAGATTACAGCAAAAAAATCGCATATTTTGCCACTTTGCAGCGCAAAACAAGACTGTTACCCAGAAAATAGTCAATACACAATATAATTAAAATCCTAAGCCACTTGGTCTAATAAGAATGATCAAAAAGCGTTATATTCCTTCCCCGTTTCAGAGGTCATAAAACTGCACGGTAGCAATTTTGTTCCTAAACATACAAATAGACCAAACAAAATATACGGTGAATACAGACAGTTATTTCTATGTTCCAATTATAAAGTTTTTTTTTTAGACAAAAGTTATTTTATTTGAGGCTCCATAAGATTACGTCCTGTAGTGTTCTGTCGAGGAGCAATTATTGGAAAATAAATTTTCAGGGGAGCTTTTTTACCTTTATGTTATTTCACAGATAAATACAGAAAAAAGGGATTTCTCCCTAATCTCTCTTCGTTTTGAGGAGTATTTTTGGACTAATTTTGTAAAATGGATACTGATGACTAACGCATCAGTTCTAATTTCGGAAGTATTTTTACATTCAAGTATTTTTGCAAAGTAGGGGGACGGGACATTCCCTATTTAAACACCCGTTTAAATATTGATATATCAGCCTCTCCACCTGACAATACATTAAGGGATGCGTTTTTTAAAGGGTGTCAAAAGCATTGTTTTACAACTGTTACAATTGCATTTAAAAAACAGCAGTTAGGGAGTGTGGAAGATCGCACCCTCTCTATTACTTCAGAGAATTTTGGATCAAATGGTTCATAGTAGCAAACTGCAATTAAAGAGTGACCCTTGTAAAAAGAAACAAAAACTCAAAAAACGGTACAAGAACTACAGTGTATTCATCAATAAAATGGAGTATTTACCCTGGTTGTGAATATTAACTTAAAAGTCTTTTTCCACAAAAGAATTTTCAAAATAAAAATAAAAGAGCTATTTTAAACCTAAGATGATAGGCAAATGATAACAAATAGTAATTTTAGAGAAAAACAAACATAAACCATCAATTTCAACCAATACCATAAACAATGCAATTAACAACAATACAATAAACCATCAATTTCAACTTAAAACAGAAGCTACTGCAAACAGGAGTAGGGCTAACACCATCTATGCCATGCAAGGACCAAAACGTCATTTGTGTTTTACTGAAAAAAATAATCATAACAGTTTTGTTTATCATAACACAGATTTCATAACACAGATAACAAAAATTACTGAAAAGATCTAACGAAATCGAAGTTGACAGTTTAATTATTGCTGGTTTTCATTCTTAAAAGTCTCAGCAATTTTGTACAATATTTATTAACATTATAACGTGCAAACGTTCAAAATATATTTTTCAGTGAAATGCAAATGCCATTATGGTCTTTGCAAGGTATAAAAAACGTTAGCCCTATTCCAATTTAATGTAGTTTTTTATTCATTTTAAGCTTCGCTTAATGTTTTTTTTGCAATTTCTGTTGGTTTTGGTTTTCCCTTATTCATTGATAATGATTTATGTTAACTATGCTTGAACCACTATTTGAATTTAATGTGTAGCTCTTTACTTTTCTTTGAAGGACTTTATTTGTAGAAAAAGTTGCTGATTTATATTCTAATCTATTTGCGTCTTTTTTATTTGATAATGAAAAGAATATGTGTAAAACTTTTTCGGTTTCCTCCTTAAGAATTAAGACTTTGGATTGTTATTTATGCACAAAATTTTTGAGAAGAATTTTGCAACACATAGTGATAATAGCTGTAGTATATAATTTTGAATGTATGGGTACATGGAATATTTTTTAAATAGATGTATAGAAAATCTGCATAATCTTGTGGTTTAATCGGATTGAAGCCATACTGACCGCTATCATGTAATAACCCTAAATTCATACAAATATTAATCGACCATCCCCCTAAGCATGCCTTCAAATTTTAAACCTAATGTCCTTAGGATTTCCTGAGATGATTTAGTATATCATCTGATCCAAGGCACTGCACCAGTGAATCACAAAAGGAACCTTGATCTCAATTAATCTCTATCTGAAGTACAGGACAAAATCTGAACCAGTACCTAGTTCATTGTGAGAGGTGCTTTATTTAGATCCTTTCCTTTAGAATTGGAGCCCCTGAGCACTGATCTGGGAGCTCAGACCCTAATATCACTCGATTAAGTTAGATGAAGTCTGCGGAATGATGATCAATTGTTAAAAATCCCTTCGTAAGTAAATCCTGGACAAGGCTTTGGTCTGAATCTTTGGGAGGAAAGAGGTCACTTCTTTGTGCTCAGAAAGGTGATGTAAAGATGTTTTGTTAATGCTCTTGTGCATTCGACGTTTTGGTCATTTCCAAAAATCTCTGTTCATTTTTATATTATCGTAGAAAGCATCACTGTTTTATTTTTTCGTTGTTATTGTTTGGTTGTTGTTTTTTTTGTTTTTTTTCATTTCGAACATTGTCATCGTTTATTTTCCGTCATCATAACTTCAGTTGACCCCTGTCTGTTGATAACTTTAGTTTTCACGATAACTTCAGTTGATCCTTGGAAATTAATTATTGAATTTTAATAGCATCTCTTTTTGATTCAGGGGGATCAAAATCTCTGAATTCTTATAAGAGTCTGCTTGCCTGTATATTGAGCCATATTATTATGCAATTAGAAATGTTTATAACATATTTTGAAGTATTCATTACTGGTCTTCTCGTTACCCAACATCACCTTTTCACATTCACTTCGTCCTAGTCTTAGCGACTTATTATTCTTAACATTAATTTTTAGATCTATTTTTTCACCCAAAACTTGCAAAACCTCTATAGATTTATTCATTTTGCTAAAATTTTCATCTAGGATGCTTAAATCATGAGCATAATCTAAGTCCAGGAGAGATTTACTTCTCCTTTGATCCCGGATTCTCCCATTACCTTTGTTGTGCTCCTTAAGACAAAGTTCATCAAAACTATCCCTATAAATAAAGATAGAACGCAACCCTGCTTAACTTCTGATTTAACGGGAAACCAGCTACTAACCTCATTTTCTACCTTAAACGCAGCAATGTTTTTCTCGTAAATAGTAATAATCACTTTAAATTATTTATCTGCTATACCATACAAGGATAGGACCTTCACTAAAGCTCTTGTATCAGCTAAATAAAATCCTGGCACCTATTAATTATTAATCAAAGAGTGAAAATTTGGTCGACATATCTTCTACCACGCTATTCTTCTCTTAAAATTTTATCTACAGCCTCTAAGTCTGAAGAGTATCATCGTAATAAGTAATTTGCTTTCTCAACGCCTCTATAATTACCACACTCACTCTTGTCACCTCTCCTATGTGGGGGTTTAATTATAATTTTTCCTAAAATGGCTAGGTACTTTCCCTTTTTAAAAATCATATTCAAAATCACCAGCAGCTTATCACAACCACCATATTGATAAAACTGATTTACCATTCTATCTGCACCTGGGGCCTTATTATTTTTAATCCTGTCAGTACTATCAATAATTCTTCCACAGAAAATAAATCTTCCTTATATCCATAGTGTCACAAACTTTTCATTATTTTCCATATCTTTTCCTTTAACTCTGTCACGGTTTAGCACATTCTCAAGATGTTCTTCCAATCTATCTTTAACTCTATTCTTATCAATAATTGTCGCCCCGTTCATATCTTTAACTGGGACAAGTCCAGATTTACTATTCCCTCTCAATTTATTAACGTACCAGAACAATATTTTACTGTTATGCCATCTGGCTGCATCTTCCATATTTTCGGCAACTTCATCTATGGCCTCAACTTCACATTTTTCGATTCATATTTTTAATGTTTTTTCCACTTTCTTTACTTCCCTCTTATTTTCATATGATCTATCACTCATTAATTCTTGTACAAGCCCCACTTCCTCACATGTTAAATATAAACTGAATTTAAGAGAGAAAATACGGGTATAATTTAAATAAAACAGTGGAAGAAAAAAAAACGACAAACTCTAAATAATAAAAATCCAAATATTTCGAAACCACGTCCGGGAGCCTTTATCAACGAAAAAAAAGCTAGAGTAAAATTAAATTAAACACAAAGATGTTGGGCTTTTGCAAAGCCTACGAAAAATTTTAGAAAAAAAATATCTATGCTGGTATTAGTATTAATAGAAATGAAGGGCAATATAGATCAAAATTTCAAACCGTAATGAGTTACATAATAATTCCCAAACAAGTGTCAACCTTGGGAACGAAAGTTGGGATAAGGTCAATGCTGGGAAGAATCAACGAACCACAGCTAAGCTAGCAAATAAACAAATCCATTCAATATAAAATACATAAGTTTCTTTGACATGTTGCCATATATAACCTTAGATTGCCTATATAATTTACACGATATTAACCTTATAGTTTTAATCATATGTAATGACCTGGGGTTTATGCAAATTCTTTAAAATGAATATAATTTTGTTTTTGCTAGATCTCATTGCCAAACTGGAATCATATGAAAGACAATCTGGTATGCCAGAGATGATCTTTAATTACTTCTTTATGCTTATTCCACTACTACTGATTGCAGTATTTGGGGGCTATTAAGACGTGAGTTTTGTTTATTTCTTTGTTTTTTTTTGTCTTTTTCATTATATTTTGCGTTTAATTTAATTTAACTTTAACTTTTTCCCTTGATAAGTGCTTCTGGACGTGGAGTCGAAATATTTGGATTTTATTATTTAAAGTCGGTTGTTCTTTTGTTTTTGTTCCACGGCTTTATTTAAATTATGTTCGTTTTTCTCTCTCTTAAATTATTTAAATGGAAAATTATTTATGATGATAAAATGGTCATTTATTTGTTAATAGTTGTTATTATATTATTTATTGCCACTTGCAAGTGCTAGGTGGCTGTTTCTACAAATAGGTGTAGTATCAAATGGAATTAAAACAAGTCTTGCATTGGACGATTGAATTCACATTGCCCACAAATTTCAAAAAGCTATGACTGAAAAATCTTGATTTGGGAAAATGCTCAAGCAAAAAGGGCTTCGCGTGAATATGTACTATGAATTTTAAAGACGTCTTATAAAAGCTATAAATGTCAATGGTTGATAAGAAATTGAAGTCAGAACTATCTCATATTTATTTACTGCCACGAAGCTTTTCAGAATTTTAGCCGTCGAAGCTTATATTTTACAGTTTAGAGATCTAAAGATTAGCCTGCTTTTGGGTGGATCTATCATAGTTATGATAGAAACATTAAGAAAGCTTTTGATACAGAGTCGAAGCATCTTGATAATTATTACATAGGTTCCGAGAGGGTAGAATTCCCATCTCATTGTGGAAATCTTTAAATAAAAAAAACAAGTTTTTTAAACTGAAAGTAAGGAGCGACATTAAAACTTAAAACGAACAGAAATTATTCTGTATATGAAAGAGACTGTCCCCTCCGCAATGCCTCGCTCTTTACGCTAATTTTTTTTATTGTTTTAAAAAATACATTTGTGAGACAGAGTCAAACTTTAGCGTAAAGAGCGAGGCGTTGCGGAGGGGACAGTCTCTTTCATATACAGAATAATTTCTGTTCGTTTTAAGTTTTAATGTCGCTCCTTACTTTTAGTTTAAAAAACTTGTTTTTCTTATTTAATTTTTGAACGTTTTTGAATAAATGCAGGTTTTGATCTTGGCTCACCGTACAGGAATAATTAAAACAAAATTTTCATATTAATTTACTTTTATTTAGTTAAATGGCTTTCTCGAAACTTGTTTAATTTTATTTATGAACGTTTTTATTAGTAATAAATATACGAAACTTACGAATTAACTTACGTAACGAACTTCTATATTCATATATTTTTAATACATTTATTAGGGGGTTCGCCCACTAGTTAATACCTTGCTCTTTAAGCGAAACTTCAAATTTTGTTCCAATTCTTTAGAAATGACCGCTTAATCACAAAGGCCTTTAATTAGAATAAATAGCTCTTAAGAAAGTACTAAACAATCTTTGGCTTAAAGAGCGAGGCATTGACTACGGGGTGAACCCAATTATATATGTAATATTTTCTGTTCGTTTAAAGTTTCGATGTTGCTGCTGTTGTAGTTGAAATACTTGTTTTTTTATATTAAATTTATGATCTTTTTTTAAATAATGATGGGAAGTCCAGCGTCCCCTTCATAGCAATGTCCCTTCCACCATGAAAACTTCCTTCATGGAAAGATACTCCCGCATAATCCCCGACCCACACCACCCCCCCCTACCAGGCAAAATCTCCCCTGAAAACGTCTGTATTCTCCCAAATAACCAATACTATATGTTAACATTGGGTAAAGTTCATAACTTTCAGCCCTCCCCCCGGGAAGTTCGGGGGATTAAGTCATCCTAAAAGAAATACTTATAATATTTTCGAACATGTTGAACAAAATGGCTATCTCAAAATTTTGATCAGGTGACTTTGGGAAAAAAATGAGCGTGGGAGGGGGCCTAGTTGCCCTCCATTTTTTTTGGTCACTTAAAAAGGGCACTAGAACTTTCAATTTTCATTCTAATGAGCCCTTCCACGATATCCTAGGAAAACTGGGTCAATACGATCACCCCTGGGGAAAAAAAACAACAAAAAAAAAACAAATAAAAACTCACCCGGGATCTTTCTTCTGGCAAAAAATGAAAAATTCCACATTTTTGTAGATGGGAGCTTGAAACCTCTACAGTAGGGTTCTCTGATACGCGGAATATGATGGTGTGATTTTCATTAAGGTTCTATAGGTTTTAGGGGGCCTTTCCCCCCTGTTTCGAAAATCAGCCAAATTTTCTCATAACTTTTGATGGGGCGCCTAACTTTTGATGGGTAGCATTAAACTTGATGAAACTTATATATTTGAAATCAGCATTAAAATGTGATTCTTTTGATGTATTTATTTGTATCAAAATACCGTTTTCTAGAGTTTCGGTTACCATTGAGCCGGGTCGCTCCTTACTTACAGTTCGTTACCACGAACTGTTTGACAATAGCTTTCAAGGGAACTATTTCTTCTTTTTTTTAATAAAAGTATTTTCATAAGAAATTTAACTAAAATCGAAAAAGTTAGGGGTTAGTTCCATTTTATATGAAATAATCCCATTTTTGAGGGGGGAGGGATCGAAGAAAGCAGTAGCTAACCTCATATAAATATAGTTTTAATATTGGAGTAAAAACAATATTAATAGCAACCTAGGGGAAATTGCAATAGATTTTTTCTACATCAAAATGTTTCGAAAAATTAGCTAAATTGCACAGACAAAATCCACCGCAATTCCCCTTGCATAAGTGCCCCAAATTTGCCCTTGAAGGGGAAAAATTAGGGAGGAATCAGTTCTAGTGTTTATAAATGTTTTGGAGTTTAAATAGTCGTTTATAGACTATCGTTTAATAGACTATCGTTAGATAGACGTTTAATAGACTGTCAAATCAGGCATGAAAAATCTGAATACGACGTCAGAAATCTGGTTTTCAGTCCCCAGTATCAATTTTTCACCTTTATGGAATGGGGGGAGGGGAAGCTAAAGTACACATATTATTATTTAACGAGCTCCTGCCGCTAAAGGATCCTTTTATATCAAATAAAGTAGTTTATTGACAAATATGAGGTCAATGAGCAGTTTATTTTACTATTTACCTGATTTCCCCTTCTGAGGGCCTTGTAATATGAGGGGTTGTTAAGAAAACTTCTTGAAAATCATTTCTTTAACCGAGATCAAAACTTCAGATCAATCAGTTATAAAATGGAACGTTTAGAACTCGGATAAATGAACCCCAAAAACATTTTGAGTTTAAAGCACAACCTAAAGCTAATTCTTCTCCCTACTAATCTTCGTTACTCATTCGTCTCACCTGTCTTGCTGCAGCGTTAGCACATAACCCTTTTACACTTCCCGAAGGCAAAGCTGCAGGGTAGACCGTTCAGACGGCAGCATTATCTGAGAGACTCGCATCCGCTGGTGCACTGGCACCGCACCCTCTTCAGTAGGTTTTCTGGTGCTGGTGAAACATCTGTCAAAATTAGAAGATACATATTCCGAGATGAAGAGAGGCATCGACCCCCCTCTTCAGGTTGTAGGGAATTGGACGTGTCTGGCCACTTCATTATTTCCAAATACCACCTGTAAAAACGGTACTTTGCGGCAGCCAAAGTTGGCGGAAGCCACTCTGCCTGAAAGAAATATTTGAACTTGCAAGACGCATAGTAAGTGCCGGCACCCGGACTTTCTTTAGGGTCTTCTCATTACTTTTCCATTTGTATATAAGGAGCAAAGCTTTCTCTCCAGCTTCGATGATCTCCTGGTGGTCAGATCCTGATGTCATGAAGATCTTGCAAGTATTCTTAAAAATGCCATCTTTAAGTGACATGAAAACCACTGCTGGTATCCCTACGCCGTAAAGTCTAGATGATGTATCGCAGCCAGACATTGCGTGGCAAACGAGTTTCCGCTGCTTCGGTTCCTTCTTTATTCTTGATCCCTTTTATATCATACACTCGTCGGTTATTTTCATGCGTGTCTGTCTGCATAAGGATATCACATGCATCAAGCTTGGCATGGTACAGCAGCGGAACTAATAGGTTGGTATAATGCCAAATCAAACTACTCGACAAAGTTTCAGCACAACTGACTGCAGTTTTTGCGTGCATCTAAGACATCGGCATCATCCTGAGCATGTAAAACTTTACATCCTGAGTTCGCCAGCTTTTCAATGAGTAGGTCAATGAAGCGTTGTTTATTTTTGGGACTTCCCAAAAATTCCTCCTTACTTTTGACAATCTTCATATTAGGAAAGAATTCAATCGATGGACACGACAAACCTTTGGTTCTCTTCATCTGTGTTCAATTTATCGTCGTTGGTTTATCAGTGTGAGAGTCAAAACTACAACTGCCTGGCCGAAATTTCTTTTGATATAATCTACGTATTATTCTACTACCTTAGAGTATGTGGATCCGGCAGTCCACGGTATTTTGTCTACTAGCCAGCCACTGTCCAAAACTCTCTGGGAGGTTGGCAATGTCACTGGACCATGAAACCCCTAAGTTTTCATCAATACATTTGTTAGAGAGGCTTTGTCAGCTATCCTCATCACCCCTAACAAAGTTAAGAGCGATGGTTGAAAATTCCAGAGCTTGACGACACAACCTTGTTCAAGTTCAAGTTCAAGGTGCTAGCCACTGCGGCTGGACGTTGGAAGATTAGAGCTGGTTCGAGCATTTCTCTCTCAATATCTATCACCACAGATGACTTCTCACCCATGGCTATAGCTTTATCCTTTCTTCTGAAAACATATTTGTCAGTTTCTTTCACTTCCATGCTTTTCATAGTCTTTTCTCCCACAGATTTGGCATCGTCTACGTTTACAGATGATGATGCAAGGACACCATTAATAACGTTCAATAGCTATGAATCCTGCCTGCAAGGTTTTAGGGGCTCAATGTATCGAAATATCTTTTCTATGTCCACCAGATCTCTAGGCACCCTCGAAGATATCACTCATGCGTGATTTTCAATAGTCCACTCTGCAAGGTCAGTCAGGTTCTGCACACGTTCGTTAACGAGAACCAAAGTAGGCATAGCAGATGTCCAAATTGTCCGCTATCATTCCAACAAGCCTATACCTTTCATCAGACTACCTCTCCTTTTCATACTTCTCATTAACGTTTGTTTGATCACCATATCAGGAGAAAGTGTCGCCCAGTAGTTGTCAGTTCTCCAGATGAACAGGTATTTCTGTAACATCCTGTACTGCTCTGGGTTGTATTTCCTCAGCTGAAAAGCCTACTGCACGAACAGCCAAGTAGACTCCGTGCAAAGATTATGGCCGGAAGCAGCAAAGTAAGGAACCATTTCCAAAAAATATTGTAGATAAAGCTCAAAATTACCAGTTCGTTCAGTTCTCAGGTTCTTTCTCAAGATTTAAAATAGGTCCAGATACTGAAACCAAAGATGGGCAGTTCTGTACTCAGATAATCGTTCTTTCACACTAAGAACTATTTCATGGATAAACTCTGCTGTTTCCAACACCCGTGTTTTGTCAATGGTATATCCTTCAAGGAGCAACTCGTACGCCTGTTTATTCTTTTCAATGGTTTCTGGTAGAGTGCCAGTGCCATCAAACACTCTGCTATTCGTTTCTGATTATAAAAGGTTTGCATGAAGGGCTACCTCCAACAAACCATGGCCTCGCACAGCACGAAAGAAAGCTTTTCCTTGCAGCATACTTCGCCCAGTGTTAGGCGCCTATACTTGACTTATGATTTTTAATGTCCCAAGTCAACAATAAATAAGGCAATCGCTCCTAGAAGACTCATGCGCGTGTGAAATCCACCTAAGACACAATAGCATTTTTTTAAGCACTTATGGTAGGCTCTACATAGACGATACATTTTGCCTTCCAGTAAAGCGTTTGTCAAATATAATGACTAGAGTCTTTCCAACTTGACTAGAGCACTCGTTAGCTTTATTCTTCTGTATTTTTTTCAGAAGTAAATAAAACGGCACAAGCCTTTTGTATAGTCTTGAACCCAATCATGTAGCAAATACTATGGTAAATTGCAAGTATAAGGCCAGCTTGTACTTCGAACTATGCAAGATTACAGCCATTCAGAGGGCTAGAATACGAACTATACAAGATCACGTGCCTCTTTCTAGACCGATGAGGCCAGAGCAATCTAGACCAATCTAGACCAGCAAGAGACCAGAAGGTACTCTACGTACAAGATCATATGACAAACTAACGGTACGAACAAGATGACAGCCGTTATTTACTGTGAATTTATGTAACAGAATACTATTGAAATCAACCTATGTAATAGCTGTTTGTTATGATTCCACCTTGAGACTTTGTTTATAATGATCAAGGTTTGAGGCTAAAGTAACAGTACGCTTCAAAGCATAATGGAGGAGACATCGAATACAATGGATTTAGAAGTTTTGCTACGCAAATTTATAATGTGAGTTCTGTTTAGTAAATTTTCTTTGGTTTTTCCAAATAAATCATTTTTTCGTCGGAAATGAATTTTAGCCCCCTCCCCCAATATATTCAAATTCAGGGTATATATTTACACATGAGAGGGGGCTGGGGTTGCATGAAGTCTATGTTAAATGTAAAACCGGCTAGTATTTTTTTATCTGATCGCATATATTTTCTACTAGGCTAGCTTTTCGTATAAATTTTAGGCCTACATGATGTATGTAACGATCTTTTTTCTATCTAATTTTTAGCCTATATGCTGGAACTGTGTTATCAAGCCTTTATATCCAAATACCCCCTGTTTCTAGAGCTTATAACATTTTGAAAGTTATGGGATCTGTAGCCTACATAGCTATCTAAATTTGACAATTTGCCCCTCCCCCCCATAATTCCAGGTTTTAGCCTTCTCTGTTTTTCATCAGCCCTGTTTTTTTAGAAGCATAATTTCGAAGATATTTACAGGATATTATTGCAATATTGCAATATTATGGCCTTTTTTGTGATATTCTGTTCTATAGGCCTTTCTGAAGGAAACATGATACTATGCATTATATGACACACGAAAGATGTCGAGTTCGGCTAATATGAAATAGGATGAAAATATAATAGTTAAGAAATAAAATTTGGTCTATACAATTTGATTTCTGTTTAAGGATAATTTTGAAGAATCTGATCCTCCTGCCAATTTTTTTTTATCTGATTGCATTAATTTTCTACTAGACTAAGTGTCATTTGGTATAAATTTTAGGCTTATAAGCTGTCTTAACGAGCTTTTTCTATCTAATTTTAAGCTTATATGTTGGAACGGTGTTATCAAGCCATTATATCTAAATACCCCCTGTTTCTAGAGCTTATGGGTCTGTAGCCTACATAGCTATCAAAATTTGACAATTTACCCCCCCCCCCACCCCCATAATTCCCGGTTTTAGCCTTCTCTGTTTTTCATTAGCCCTAGTTTTTTTTAGAAGCATAATCTCTAAGTTATTTACAGCATTTTATGCAATATTATGGCCTTTTTTTGTGCCATTCTGTTCTATAAGCCTTTCTGAAGGAAACATGATACTATGCATTATATGACACACGAAAGATGTCCAGTTCGGCGAATATGAAATAGGATGAAAATATAACAGTTAAGAAACAAAATTTGGTCTATAAAATTTCTCATTAGGGAGGGGGGTATAAGAATTAACAACTTTTAGATAGTTTCAAAGATAAAATTCCCTCAAAAGTTGTAAAAATGATTTTTTTTAAGGAAGCTATAATTTAATTTCTTTTTAAGGATAATTTTGAAGAATGTGATCCTCTTGCCAACAAAAGGGCTCGAATTGAGCATGAGAATCAATTACGTCCTACTGTAATTCACTACATTGGCTCTTCGAGGGCCCGTATGCAAGAAGATGAAATGGCTACGGACGTGAGTAGAATGTATCCATGGAATTTGGGAAGATTATGTTCCTTCCTGTGCTATTTGGGTAGATTATGTTCCTTCCCATGCTATTCTAGGAGTTCATGTTCCTTCCTATGCTATTCTAGGAGTTTATATTCCTTCCTATGCTATTCTAGGAGTTTATGTTCCTTCCTATGGTATTCTAGGAGCTTATGCTCCCTCCTATGCTATTCCAGGAGGTTATGTTCCTTCCTATGATATTCTAGGAGTTTATGTTCCTTCCTGTGCTATTCTAGGAGTTTATGTTCCTTCCTATGCTATTTGGGGACACTATGTTTCTTGCAATGCTATTTGGGTAGATTATGTTCCTTCCCATGCTATTCTAGGAGTTTGTGTTCCTTCCTATGCTATTCTAGGAAGTTATATTCCTTCCTATGCTATGCCAGGAGCTTATGTTTCTTCCTATGCTATTCTAGGAGCTTATGTTCCTTCCTATGCTATTCTAGGTTTTCCAATGATTGATGAGTATGATGAAAAGTGCAGATTATGCAACCCGTGTAAATTGCATAGAGGATATGCTGTACAAATTAAAGGTTGTAATTCCTGTCTTGAAGAGGTGTGTGACTCTCATCCTAGAGGGCACCAATGCTTGAATTGGCACTATAATAAATGTAATCAATGGGAGAATGCATATCCTGGTATGATTGGTAAGAATCCGAAGCATGATTTTAGTTTATTGCTAAAAGATTGGTATCGTCGTGGTTTTAGATTGTTCTGGGAGGAGGAGTCGGGTCAGTGATTAAACTGTTAGAACATCAAAATAATTTGGTTTCTACGTCATCGTTGTGAAGACAATGGCTACTAATATTATAAGCCCACTGATTTTTATTTGGCTGTGACGGAATGTGATTCGCCACTTGAGGACACTGTTTTTGACATTGTTTCAAATAAGCAAATTGAAAAATGTGAATTCTACAAAATGAATGAGAATAGTACCATTGACTATGCAAAGCGATATGATAAGAGTGAAGTTACCACTCTAGTGTAGAAAATGCGACCCTGACATTGCAGCACATCAGGACCAGTATACTGTGAATTCAGACAATCTACCTACATTAGTTGTTATTGACAGATACCCATACCTAGTAGAAGATTAAATCTAAAGAGTAGAAAAAGTCATTTTTATCATGTAAATAAATTATTTTTATTAATAAACTATTTCACATACTTTTTTAGAACCTTTTATTCGTAGGGCACTAAAATCAATATTAAACACACTTGTAAGTATATTTTCCACTAGAAAGTCGTTCAATCGAGGTAAGTCAACGTAAATGTCGAGAAAGTGTTTGTAAGTATAGTCACGTCATCTGAACATGAAAAAGAGTAGAGCATGAAAGCCACATGTCTTAGTCGTGAAATCCTGTACTCTTCGTTGATTTTGAATAATAGTTTTCCCACTTCTTTCAATGAAGTTGCTGATGTATGGAGTGTAGAATTTATACGATAGCCAAGAAGATCAAACAATTCAACATTCTTCGCTGTTTGAAAGATGCATAGCCAATGCTATTTTCACTAACAATTTTTCCCCAAGTCAATTTGAAAGACATGAGATTGTACGGTTAGGCTTCGAAATAATTCCAGAATAATATATGTTCTAATTTGTGTAATATTTGTTGACATCTTTCAATTAGAGCTCGAATGGACTTTGAGATATTCGATAAGAGAGACTTAATGGTCACCTTTATCATATATTACAGAAAGTCTTGGAAGTAACAGATGCAATTCACGAGTCAAAACTATGTATGGTTCAATCAACGTGCAATCATTGATTTACACATTTTAAAAGGAACTAACCGAATATAAGGGACAAGTACCTCAAATTATATCTTGGTTAGGCCTGGGCATGATTTGGAAAACAATCAGAAATTTAATAAAAAAGAGCTTTTCAACAGAAAGTAAGGGGGGGGGGACATTGCTACTAAGTGTGTTTTTTTTATTTTAATGCATATGTTTTAAATGATTAGAAAATATAGTCTATATAGATGCGATTCACGAGTCAAAAATATGTGTGGTTCAATCAACGTGCAATTATTGATTTACACATTTTAAAAGTAACTAACCAGGTAAAAGGGACAAGTACCTCAAATTATATCTTGGTTAGGCCTGGGTATGATCGTGGATGCGTGTTTATTTGTTGTTTTTTGTTTTTTTTTTCCAAGGGTGATCGTATCAACCTAGTGGTCCTAGAAAATTGTGAGAGGACTCATTGGAATGGAAATTTATAATTTACTTAGGAGAGAGAAGTGCATTATGTGATGTTATATTCGTTCTATTCATTTTACATTCAATTTTTTAACATCATTTTACTTAAATATAATTCATATTTAAGGAAAAGTCTTCGACATCATTCAAGCGAGCAAAGAAAATTCAAATAGCGGAAATAAAAATACCGCAACCAGAGCACAATGTATGGAGTGCTTTTCCATTAACCAATGATGAAGAAGCTCAACTCATTGAATGTAACATCAGCGTTGAAAAATGGAATAGTTTCGTGAAGAATTATGATCATCAAGCACAATATTACGAACTAGATCCATATTTTCCCTTTTCTTTTTAAATGTTTTTTATAAACCACTATTTTTTTTCTTCGTTTCCAAGTAAAACCATTGTTTCTTCCGATTATGTTCTTTTCATTATAGGATTTTATTGATGGTGATGATAATGCTTGGAACGCATTTCCTTTGAGTGGAGAAGAAGAAAAGGCATTGTGTGAACTTCTTGAGGGATATCCCCCCATAAAACCGGTGATACAACAAGCTACGATCCCAACACCACATGCATCCTCATCTTATCATAACAGAGAGAACGTTCAACGCCTAAGAGGACATAGAAAAATACACAATGAAAATAACCTTTTGCACATTTCTAGAGATTCTACGTGTAAGAATACTTATAAAAGCTCAAGAAAAAGATAGACATTTTCATCTGTTTAAAGGAAGAAATGTAAGACGCTATGCGCAGCTAAATTATGCAAGGAACTATCCTCTAGTTTTGTTATGCTAATTCCCAATTCGACCTGTGAATGTCCGTCTAAAAGCGTTATTTTTTTGTGATTTCAAATAAAATTCGTTGGTTTCTTAATATTCTCATTACTCAAAGGTCCAAAGAATTGATGAATATTCTACCGAAAAGTGTTTTTTTTTTTGAGATTTCAAATATAATTCTATGACCTTTCTAATATTCTCACTACTCAAAGGTTCAAATGCAAGAACTTTTATTTGAATTTCATTTAATATATACACTAACATTCAAATTTTATTGTGGTGATAACCGGAAAGTTCGGTATCCTTTTTGCACGTTCTACATTTATAATTAGATGTTCTTCCTCTCAAATCTCGGCTTATCAAATCGAATCTCTTTTGTTTGCACCACTAACATCGAATGTCTTTGACAATATCATCAGGGCTAACTGAGTAGTATTGCTGTCCTTCGGGCTTCATTACGGAGTTCTGAAAGTAAAAGTTTATTTTGATTTTCTTATCAAACAGTTTTATCTAGTACTATATTAATGGGGCCTACCCCTTCCTGAACCCTTGCATTTTTATTTTCAGGAATATGAACATCATAGTTTAAAAACATCTGATTATATTAATAACATTGATTTATTTTTTAATAAAGTTGGGTTTGATCCAAGCCCTAATTGGGTACATTTTTGCATATTTTTTTAATTTTCATAAAATACATCTCCTTTGAATAAATGTGTCCTTATTTTCTATATAGCAAACCTTACCGTTTATTGCAAGTTTTCTAGGGAGTCTAAATTTAAAAAAGTTTTTTCAACTGAGCGTCAGGAGCAACATTAAAATCTAAAACAAACAGAAATTATTCCGTATATGAATGGGGCCTACCCCTTCCTGAATCTTGGCATTTTAATTTTCAAGGAATATGAACATCACACTTTAAAAAACATCTGATTATAATACTAACATTGATTTTTTTTTTAATAAAGTTGGGTTTGATCCAAGCCCTCATTGGGTACATTTTTGCATATTGTTTCTAAAAAGCCGAATTTTAATTTTCAGGAATCTCAACATCACAGTTTCAAAACATCTGATATTATTAATAACATTGATGTTTTTAAGAAAGTTGGGTTTAATTCAAGCCCTCATTTGGGTACATTTTTGCATTTTTTTAAAATAAAGCTGGGTTTTAATTTTCAGGAATATGAACATCACAGTTTACATTTTTTTTCCCACCGAACTGTTTGAACATAAGAAAAGTATAGAAAACCAATTTTCAATTTCAGTATCGAACAATTTTTCAGTCAAAATCTTTAATCATTCTTAAACAATACTGAAGAAAAATAAAACACTTTTTATCGACATTAAATTATTAAGAAAGGCTATTTTTTCTTTGAAATACACATCTACATTATAATTTTTATGTCTAAAATTCATCACCCATCTTTAATAAACTTAGCCTTAGCTAGTTGAAATTAATTTTTTATTTTTGTCGTTTTGCGTAGGTAATAAAGAAACATTTAGTATTTTTTCTATTTTGTGTGTTTTTGTTTAAGGGAATGGCCCATCTTTAACAAATTTAGCCATAGTTATTTAAAACTGTGCATAAATTCTTCAATTTTAGTTGTATTGCACAGCTAATAAAGGAATATTTAGTATATTTTTTTCTAATTTTGTGTGTTTTCTTAAGAAAATGCCCCATTTTTAACAAATTTAGCCTTTGCTAGTTTAAACTGTGCATAAATACTTCAATTTTAATTGTATTGCACAGCTAATAAAGGAAAATTTAGTATTTTTTTTATATTTTGTGTGTTTTCGTAAGAAAATGGTCCATCTTCACCAAACTTAAACAAACTTCAAATTTTGTTGTGTTGCATAGCTAATAAAGAAACATTTAGTATTTTTATTTTATTTTATGTGTTTTCTTAAGAAAATGACCCACTTTAACAAACTTAGCCTTAGCTAGTTGAAACTGTGTGTAAATTCTTCATTTTCTGTCGTGTTACTTAGGTAATAAAAGAATATTTAATATATTTTCTTAATTTTGTTTTTTTTAGAAAATGCCCTATCTTTAACAAACTTAGCCTTAGCTAGTGGAAACTATGTATTAATTTTTTACTTTTGTCGTTTTGCATTTTTAATAAAGACAAATTTAGTATTTTTCTATTTTGTATGTTTTTGTTTAAGAAAATGGCCCATCTCTAACAAATTTAGCCACAGTTATTTAAAGCTGTGCAAAAATTCATCAATTTTAGTTGTATTGCACAGCTAATAAAGGAAAATTTAGTATATTTTTTCTAATTTTGTGTGTTTTCTTAAGAAAATGACCCATCTTTAACCAACTTAGCCTTAGCTAGTTGAAACTGTGCATAAATTCTTCATTTTTTGTCGTGTTACCTAGGTAATAAAGGAAAATTTAGTATATTTTCTTAATTTTGTGTGTTTTTTTTTAATTTCCCATCTTTAACAAATTCAGCCTTAGCTAGTGAAAACTATGCATTAATTTAATTTTTGTCGTATTGCATAGGTAATAAAGAAACATTTAGTATTTTTTCTTTTATTGTTTGTTACTATTTAAGGAAATGCCCCATCTTTAACAAATTTAGCCTTTGCTAGTTAAAACTGTGCATAATTTCTCCAATTTTAATTTTATTGCACAGTTAATAAAGGAAAATTTAGTAATTTTTTCTGATTTTGTGTGCTTTCTTAAGAAAATGGTCCATCTTCAACAAACTTAAACAAACTTCTAGTTTTGTCGTGTTGCATAGCTAATAAAGAAACATTTAGTATTTTTTTTTAATTTTATGTGTTTTCTTAAGAAAATGGCCCATCTATAACAAACTTAGCCATAGCTAGTTGAAACTGTGCATAAATTCTTCATTTTTTGTCGTGTTACTTAGGTAATAAAGGAAAATTTAGTATTTATTCCTAGTTTTGTGTGTTTTCTTAAGAAAATGGCCCATTTTTAACAAACTTAGCCATAGCTAGATGAAACTTTGTATGAATTCTTCATTTTTGTCGTGTTACTTGGGTAACAAAGGGACATTTAGTATATTTTCTTAACTTTGTGTGCTTTTTTAAGAAAATGGTCCATCTTTAACAAACTACTTGAACTTTATATCAAACATAAATTTCATTATTGAGATAGTATTAAACATAAAAGTCTTACAACGTTTGAGCTATTCATTGCTATTCTCTGATTAATGTATCTTTAGTTTAATGTAGACTGTTTTAAGAAATAACAAACACAGACTTATATCGTGAACCAAAGTAGCGTTAAGATATCTAGATTAACCTATGTTAGCAAATGTCTTCCATCACTTACACACAGAACTTTTCACGATAAAACCGTTATATTAATCAGATAAAGTATTATCATTTAATTCCCAGGGTCCCTGTGAATATTTTGTCTGATTAATGTAACAGTTAGAAAAAATACTAATTGTTCCTTTATAGAAAAAAATAAATGATCCTTTATTACCCGTGCAATATTACAAAAAATGAAGAATTTTTGCATAGTTTCAACCAGCTAAGTCAAAGTTTGTTAAAGCTGAAATTTTTTTTTAAGAAAACACACAAAAAATAAAAAATATCAAAATGTTCCTTTATTACCCGTGCAATACAACAAAAAATAAACAATTTATGCACAGTTTTAAATAGGTAAGGCTAAGTTTGTTAAAGATTGACCATTTTCTTAAGAAAACACGCAAAAATAGAAAAAAAACTAAATGATCCTTTATTACCCGTGCAATACTGCAAAAAATGAAGAATTTATGAACAGTTTCAACCAGCTAAGTCAAAGTTTGTTAAAGATGAGAAATTTTTTTAAGAAAACACACAAAAAATAAAAAATATCAAAATGTTCCTTTATTACCTGTGCAATACAACAAAAAATAAAGAATTTATGAGCAGTTTTAACTAGCTAAGGCCAAGTTTGTTAAAGATGGGTCATTTTCTTAAACAACAACAAACAAAATAGAAAAAATACTAAATGTTTCTTTATTACCTACGCAATACGACAAAAAATTAAAAATTAATACATAGTTTCCACTAGCTAAGGCTAGGTTTATTAAAGATGGGACATTTTGTTTAAAAATACACACAAGATTAAGAAAATATATTAAATGATCCTTTATTACTTAAGAAACACGACAAAAAAATGAAGAATTTATGCACAGTTTCAACTAGCTAAGGCTAAGTTTGTTAAAGATGGGTCACTGTCCTAAGAAAACACACAAAATTAGAAAAAATATTAAATGTTCCTTTATTAGCTGAGCAATACAACTAGCATTGAAGAATTTATACACAGTTTGAACTAGCTAAGGCTAAATTTGTTAAAGATGAGCAATTTTCTTAAACAAAAACACACGAAAATAGAAAAAAGTACTAAATGTTTCTTTATTACCTACGCAATACGACAAAAATAAAAAAATAATGCACAGTTTCAACTAGCTAAGGCTAAGTTTGTTAAAGATGGGGATTTTCTTAAGAAAACAAACAAAAAGAAAATATATTAAATGTTCCTTTATTACCTAAGTAACACGACAAAAAATGAGGAATTTATGCACAGTTTCAACTAGCTAAGGCTAAGTTTGTTAAAGATGGGTCATTTTCTTAAGAAAAAACACAAAATTAGAGAAAAATACTAAATGTTCATTTATTAGCTGTGCAATACAACTAAAATTGAAGAATTTATGGACAGTTTTAACTAGCTAAGGTTAAACCTGTTAAAGATGGGTCAATTTCTTAAACAAAACACACAAAAATAGAAAAAATACTAAATGTTTCTTTATTACCTACACAATACGAAAAAATTAAAAAAGTAATGCATAGTTTCCACTATTTAAGGCTAAGTTTGTTAAAGATTGAATATTTTCTTAAGAAAACACACAAAAATAGAAAAAAACTAAATGATCGTTTATTACAGTAGGGAAAGGGGTATCAGCACTGATCTAACATAATTTATGCATGTATTTATGGTTTTTCTCACTGAGATTGTTTTTTCATGGTTTTTTCTCTCTGAGGATAATTTATACATGGTTTATTGATCCACGAAGGGGAGAGAATTTCTGAGAAATTGATTTGCATAATCGAGGGGACTAGATTTCTGAGAAATTGATTTACATAATCGGCGGAGAATTATTGATCAACGAAGGGGAATTAAGAAACAATATGGCTTCTCTGATCTTTCGGTCTGAGAGATAAATTAATATTCTATTTTTAAATATGGCTTCTCTGGTCTTTAGTTCTGAGAGATAAATATTAATATTCTATCGAAGCCATAATAGTGTAACTTGGAATACCTTAGATATTTTTTCAGAAATTCAAGACAGAGTGAATATATTTTATACGGGAAATGGTTTCCTGAGAATTTCGAATGTGACAGCACAGGGATGTCGAAACATAGGAACACACAGAAATTACTTTTAGGGGATTATTTGGGCAAAACAGTTTGAGAAATTTTAGGGATTATTTAGGCGAAACAGTTTGAGACAGTTTAGGGATTTTTGGGTGAAACGGTTTGAGACATTTTAGAAAATGACTTGGAAACTCTGTGGACGTTATAATACACAAGTTCCATTTGAATAGTGTTTTAAGGTTCCCTACCCAAACCCCAAAGGACCCTCCTACCCCTGAGCCCCCAAAGGCCCCCGGACCCCCTACCCCCGGGCCCCCAAAGGCCCCCCTCACCCCTGACCACAAAGAGCCCCCATCCTCCGGGCCCCCAAAGGGCCCCCTCCACCCCCGGACCCCCAAAGGGCTCCCCTTCTCTTTTTTTGAATTTTTTTTGAATTTTTTTTAACATAGTATTTTTTTCAACTTTTGTTGTTTTTTTTACATCTCGTCATGGTTTACCTTGTCACTATTACATTCTCTTGATGTTTCAAAGTTCATTTTGGATTTCTTTCGTTTAAATGTAAGAGTTGGAATATTTCAGTAGTTTTCGTGGTTTACCTTTTCACTGTTACATTCTCTTGATGTTTCAAAGTTTATTTTAGATTTTTTTCCTCGAAATGTATGAGTTGGAATATTTCAGTAGTGTTGTCTCGTGGTTGACCTTGTCACTGTTACATTCTGAACATGTTTCAAAGTTCATTTTGAATCTTTTTCTTTGAAATACAAGAGTTGGAATATTTCAGTAGTGTTTTGTCATGGTTTACCATATCACTGTTACATTCTCTCGACGTTTCAAAGTTCATTTTGGATTTTTTTTTCGTTGAAATACAAGAGTTGGAATATTTCAGTAGTGTTTTCTCGTGGTTTACCATGTCGCTATTACATTCTCTTGACGTTTCAAAGTTCATTTGGATTTTTATTCGTTGAAATGTAAAAGTTGGATTATTTTAGTAGTGTTTTGTCGTGGTTTACCATGTCACTGTTACATTCTCTTGACATTTCAAAGTTCATTTGGATCTTTTTCGTTGAAATGCAAGAGTTGGAATATTTCAGTAGTGCTTTATCGGGATTTACCATGTCACTGTTACATTCTCTTGACATTTCAAAGTTCATTTTGGATCTTTTTCGTTGAAATGCAAGAGTTGGAATATTTCAGTAGTGTTTTCTCGTGGTTTACCATGTCGCTGTTACATTCTCTTGACGTATCAAAGTTCATTTTGGATCTTTTTATTGAAATGTAAGAGTTGGAATATTTCAGTAGTATTTTGTCGTGGTTTACCTTGTCACTGTTACATTCGCTTGATGTTTCCAAGTTCATTTGTATAATTGTTTTTTTGAAATGTAATAGTTGGAATATTTCAGTAGTGTTTTGTCGTGGTTTACCATGTAACTGTTATATTCTCTTGATGTTTCGAAGGTCATTTTAGATTTTTTTTTGTTGTTGAAATTTAATAGTTGGAATATTTCAGCTTGTCACAGTTACATTCTCTTGATGTTTCAAAGTTCATTTTGGATTTTTTTTTTGTCAAATTTTTTTTGTTGAAATGTAAGAGTTGGAATATTTCAGTAGTGTTTTGTCGTGGTTTAGTTTCTCACTATTACATTCTCTTAATGTTTCAAAGTTCACTTTGGATATTTTTCGTTGAAATGCAAGAGTTGGATTATTTCAGTAGTGTTTTGTAGTGGCTTACCATGACACTGTTACATTTTCTTGATGTTTCAAAGTTCATTTTGGATCTTTTTCGTTGAAATGCTAGAGTTTGATTATTTCAGTAGTGTTTTGTCGTGGCTTACTGTGTTACTGTTACATTCTCTTGTAGTTTCAAAGTTCATTTTAGATTTTTTTTTTTTGAAATGTAAGAGTTGGAATATTTTGAGTAGTGTTTTGTCGTGGTTTGCCATTTCACTGTTACATTCTCTTGATGTTCAAAGTTCATTTTAGATTTTTTTTTGTTGAAATGTAAGAGTTTGAATATTTCAGTAGTGTTTCGTCGTGGTTTACCCTTTTACTGTTACATTCTCATGATGTTTCAAAGTACATTTTAGATATTTTTTTTTGTTGAAATGTAAGAGTTGGAATATTTCAGTTGTGTTTTGTCGTGGTTTACCTTGTGACTGTTACATTCTCTTGATGTTTCAAAGTTCATTTTAGATTTTTTTTTTTTCCTTGAAATGTAATAGTTTTAATATTTCAGTAGTGTTTTGTCGTGGTTTACCTTGTCACTGTTACATTCTGAAGATGTTTCAAATTTCATTTTAGAACTTTTTCATTGAAATACAAGAGTTGGAATATTTCAGTAATGTTTTGTCATGGTTTACCTTGTCACTGTTACATTCTCTTGATGTTTCAAAGTTCATTTTTGATCTTTTTCCTTGAAATATAAAAGTTGGAATATTTCAGTATTGTTTTGTCGTGGTTTACCATGCCACTGTTACATTCTCTTAAAGTTTCAAAGTTCATTTTTTTTTTTTTTTTTTTAAATTCAAGAGTTGGAATATTTCAGTAGTGTTTAGTCGTGGTTTACCATGTCACTGTTACATTCTATTGACTTTTAAAATTTCATTTTGGATTTTTTTTCGTTGAAATGTAAGAGTTGGATTATTTCAGTAGTGTTTTGTCGTGGTTTATCATGTCTTTGTTACATTCTCTTGATGTTTCAAAGTTCATTTTGGATCTTTTTCGTTGAAATGCAAGAGTTGGATTATTTCAGTAGTGTTTTCTCGTGATTTAACATGTAACTGTTATATTCTCTTCACGTTTCAAAGTTCATTTGGATCCTTTTCGTTAAAATGCAAGAGTTGGAATATTTCAGTAGTGTTTTGTCATGGTTTACCTTGTCACTGTTACATTCTCTTGATGCCTCAAAGTCCATTTTAGATTATTCTTTTTTTTTTGGTTGAAGTGTAAGAGTTGGAATATTTCAGTAGTGTTTTTTCATGGTTTACCATGTCACTGTTACATTCTCTTGATGTTTCAAAGTTCATTTTGGATCTTTTACGTTTAAATGTAAGAATTGGAATATTTCAGTAGTGTTTCGTCATGGTTTACCATGTCACTGTTACATTCTCTTGACGTTTCAAAGTTCATTTTGGATTTGTTTTTTCGTTGAAATACAAGAGTTGGAATATTTCAGTAGTGTTTTCTCGTGGTTTACCATGTCACTATTAAATTTTCTTGACGTTTCAAAGTTTCATTTGGATTTTTATTTGTTGAAGTGTAAGAGTTGGATTATTTCAGTAGTGTTTTCTCGTGGTTTACCAAGTCACTGTTACATTCTCTTGATGTTTCAAAGTTCATTTGGATCTTTTTCGTTGAAATGCAAGAGCTGGAATATTTCAGTAGTGTTTTGTCATGGTTTACCATATCACTGTTACATTCTCGTGACGTTTCAAAGTTCATTTTGGAACTTTTTCGTTGAAATGCAAGAGTTGGAATATTTCAGTAGTGTTTTCTCGTGGTTTACCATTTCACTCTTACATTCTCTTGACGTATCAAAGTTCATTTTGGATCTTTTTATTGAAATTTTAGATTTTTTTTATTTCATTTCATTTTTCATTTTTTTTTATTTCATTTTATTTTATTTCATTTTAGATTTTTTTTTTGTTGAAATGTAAGAGTTGGAATATTTCAGTTGTGTTTTGTCGTGGTTTACCTTGTCACTGTTACATTCTCTTGATGTTTCAAAGTTCATTTAGATTATTGTTTTTTTGAAATGTAAGAGATGGAATATTTCAGTAGTGTTTTGTCGTGGTTTACAATGTCACTGTTATATTCTCTTGATGTTTCAATGGTCAGTTGGATTTTTTTTAGTTGAAATGTAAGAGTTGGAATATTTCAGTAGTGTTTTGTCGTGGTTTTCCTTGTCACTGTTACATTCTCTTGATGTTTCAAAGTTCATTTCAGATTTTTTTTCCTTGAAATGTAATAGTTGGAATATTTCGGTAATGTTTTGTCGTGGTTTACCTTGTCACTGTTACATTCTGAATATGTTTAAAAGTTCATTTTGGAACTTTTTCATTGAAATGTAAGAGTTGGAATATTTCAGTAGTGTTTCGTCATGGTTTCCTTGTCACTGTTACATTCTCTTGATGTTTCAAAAATCATTTTGGATATTTTTCCTTGAAATATAAGAGTTTGAATATTTCAGTTGTGTTTTGTCGTGGTTTACCTTGTCACTGTTACATTCTCTTTAAGTTTCAAAGTTCATTTTGGATTTTTTTTTGTTGTAATTCAAGAGTTTTAATATTTAAGTAGTGTTTCGTCGTGGTTTAACATTTCATTGTTACATTATCTTGAAGTTTCAAAGTTCATTTTTGATTTTTTTTCTTAGAAATGTAAGAGTTGGATTATTTCAGTAGTGTTTTGTAGTGTTTTATCATGTCTTTGTTACATTCTCTTGATGTTTCAAAGTTCATTTTAGATCTTTTTCGTTGAAATGCAAGAGTTGGATTATTTCAGTAGTGTTTTCTCGTGATTTAACATGTAACTGTTACATTCTCTTCACGTTTCAAAGTTCATTTTGGATCTTTTTCGTTTAACTGTAAGAGTTGGAATATTTCAGCAGTGTTTTGTAGTGGTTTACCTTGTCACTGTTACATTCTGAAGATATTTCAAAAATCATTTTGGATCCTTTTAGTTAAAATGCAAGAGTTGGAATATTTCAGTATTGTTTTGTCATAGTTTACCTTGTCACTGTTACATTCTCTTGATGACTCAAAGTTCATTTTAGATTTTTTTTTTGGTGGAAGTGTAAGAGTTGGAATATTTCAGTAGTGTTTTTTCTTGGTTTACCATGTCACTGTTACATTCTCTTGATGTTTCAAAGTTCATTTTGGATCTTTTACGTTTAAATGTAAGAATTGGAATATTTCAGTAGTGTTTCGTCATGGTTTACCATGTCACTGTTGCATATTCTTGAAGTTTCAAAGTTCATTTTGGATTTGTTTTTTCGTTGAAATACAAGAGTTGGAATATTTCAGAAGTGTTTTCTCGTGGTTTACCATGTCATTATTACATTCTCTTGACGTTTCAAAGTTCATTTGGATTTTTATTCTTTGAATTGTAAGAGTTGGATTATTTCAGTAGTGTTTTGTCGTGGTTTACCGTTTTACTGTTACATTTCCTTGATGTTTCAAAGTTCATTTTAGATTTTTTTTTTGGTTGGAATGTAAGAGTTGGAATATTTCAGTAGTGTTTTCTCGTGGTTTACCGTGTTACTGTTACATTCTCATGATGTTTCAAAGTTCATTTTATATATATATTTTTTTAATGTAAGAGTAGGAATATTTCAGTAGTGTTTCGTCGTGGTTTACCTTGTCACTGTTACAATCTCTTGATGTTTCAAAGTTGACTTTAGATTTTTTTTTTCCCTTGAAATGTAATAGTTGGAATGTTTCAGCAGTGTTTTGTCGTGGTTTACCTTGTCACTGTTACATTCTGAAGATGTTTCAAAGTTCATTTTGGATCTTTTTCATTGAAATGTAAGAGTTGGAATATTTCAGTAGTTTTTTGTCGTGGTTTACCATGTTACTGTTACATTCTCTTAAATTTTCAAAGTTCATTTGGATTTTATTTTGTTGAAATTCAAGAGTTGGAATATTTCAGTAGTGTTTCGTCGTGGTTTACCATGTCACTGTTACATTTTCTTGACGTTTAAATGTTCATTTTGGATTTTTTTTTTCGTTGAAAGGTAAGAGTTGAATTATTTCAGTAGTGTTTCGTCGTGGTTTATCATGTCTTTGTTACATTCTCTTGATGTTTCAAAGTTCATTTTGGATCTTTTTAGTTGAAATGCAAGAGTTGGGTTATTTCAGTAGTGTTTTATCTTGGTTTAACATATAACTGTTACATTCTCTTCACATTTCAAAGTTCATTTTGGAAATATTTCGTTGAAATGTAAGAGTTGGAATATTTCAGTAGTGTTTTGTCGTGGTTTACCTTGTCACTGTTACATTCTGAAGTTGTTTCAAAGTTCATTTTGGATCCATTTCTTTAAAATGCAAGAGTTGGAATACTTCATTAATGTTTTGTCATGGTTTACCTTGTCACTGTTACATTCTCTTGATGACTCAAAGTTCGTTTTATATTTTTTTTTTTTTGGTTGTAGTGTAAGAGTTGGAATATTTTAGTAGTGTTTTTTATGGTTTACATTCTCTTGATGTTTCAAAGTTCATTTAGATTATTGTTTTTTTTAAATTTAAGAGTTGGAATATTTCAGTAGTGTTTTGTCGTGGTTTACCATGTCACTGTTACATTCTCTTGATGTTTCAAAGTTCATTTTGGATTTTTTTTTGTCGATATTTTTTTTTTGTTAAAATGTAAGAGTTTGAATATTCAGTAGTGTTTTGTCATGGATTACTTTGTCACTGTTACATTCTCTTGATGTTTCAAAGTTCATTTTGGAACTTTTTAGTTGAAATGCAAGAGTTTGAATATTTCAGTAGTGTTTTCTAGTGGTTTACCATTTCACTCTTACATTCTCTTGACGTATCAAAGTTCATTTTGGATCTTTTTATTGAAATTTTACATTTTTTTTTATTTCATTTCATTTTTCATTTTTTTTTTATTTAATTTTATTTTATTTCATTTTAGATTTTTTTTTGTTGAAATGTAAGAGTTGGTATATTTCAGTTGTATTTTGTCGTGGTTTACCTTGTCACTGTTACATTCTCTTGATGTTTCAAAGTTCATTTAGATTATTGTTTTTTTGAAATGTAAGAGATTGAATATTTCAGTAGTGTTTTGTCGTGGTTTACCATTTCACTCTTACATTCTCTTGACGTATCAAAGTTCATTTTGGATCTTTTTATTGAAATTTTAGATTTTGTTTTATTTCATTTCATTTTTAATTTTTTTTTTATTTCATTTTATTTTATTTAATTTTAGATTTTTTTGTTGAAATGTAAGAGTTGGAATATTTCAGTTGTGTTTTGTCGTGGTTTACATTGTCACTGTTACATTCTCTTGATGTTTCAAAGTTCATTTAGATTATTGTTTTTTTGAAATGTAAGAGATGGAATATTTCAGTAGTGTTTCGTCGTGGTTTACCATGTCACTGTTATATTCTCTTGATGTTTCGAAGGTCAGTTGGATTTTTTTTTTTTGAAATGTAAGAGTTGGAATATTTCAGTTGTGTTTTGTCGTGGTTTACCTTGTCACTGTTACATTCTCTTGATGTTTCAAAGTTCACTTCAGATTTTTTTTCATTTAAATGTAATATTTGGAATATTTAGGCAGTGTTTTGTCGTGGTTTCCTTGTCACTGTTACATTCTGAAGATGTTTCAAAGTTCACTTTAGAACTTTTTCCTTGAAATGTAATAGTTGGAATATTTCGGTAGTGTTTTGTCTTGGTTTCCTTGTCACTGTTACATTCTCTTGATGTTTCAAAGTTCATTTTGTATATTTTTCCTTGAAATATAAGAGTTGGAATATTTCAGTAGTGTTTTGTCGTGGTTTACCTTGTCACTGTTACATTCTCTTAAAGTTTCAAAGTTCATTTTGGATTTTTTTTTTGTTGTAATTCAAGAGTTGGAATATTTCAGTAGTGTTTCGTCGTGGTTTACCATTTCATTGTTACATTCTCTTGACGTTTCAAAGTTCATTTTTGATTTTTTTTTCGTAGAAATGTAAGAGTTGGATTATTTCAGTAGTGTTTTGTCGTGGTTTATCATGTCTTTGTTACATTCTCTTGATGTTTCAAAGTTCATTTTGGATCTTTTTCGTTGAAATGCAAGAGTTGGATTATTTCAGTAGTGTTTTCTCGTGGTTTAACATGTAACTGTTACATTCTCTTCACGTTTCAAAGTTCATTTTGGATCTTTTTCGTTTAAATGAAAGAGTCGGAATATTTCAGCAGTGTTTTGTCGTGGTTTACCTTGTCACTGTTACATTCTGAAGATATTTCAAAAATCATTTTGGATCCTTTTCGTTAAAATGCAAGAGTTGGAATATTTCAGTAGTGTTTTGTCATGGTTTACCTTGTCACTGTTACATATTCTTGATGCCTCAAAGTTCATTTTAGATTTTTTTTTGGTGGAAGTGTAAGAGTTGGAATATTTCAGTAGTGTTTTTTCATGGTTTACCATGTCACTGTTACATTCTCTTGATGTTTCAAAGTTCATTTTGGATCTTTTACGTTGAAATGTAAGAGTTGGAATATTTCAGTAGTGTTTAGTCATGGTTTACCATGTCACTGTTGCATATTCTTGAAGTTTCAAAGTTCATTTTGGATTTGTTTTTTCGTTGAAATACACCAGTTGGAATATTTCAGTAGTGTTTCGTCGTGGTTTACCATATCACTGTTACATTCTCTTGATGTTTCAAAGGTCATTTGGATTTTTTTTTTCCTTTGAAATGTAAGAGTTAGGATATTTCAGCTGTGTTTTGTCGTGGTTTACCTTGTCACTGTTACAATCTCTTGATGTTTCAAAGTTCACTTTCGATTTTTTTTTCCCTTGAAATGTAATAGTTGGAATGTTTGAGAAGTGTTTTGTCGTGGTTTACCTTGTCACTGTTACATTCTGAAGATGTTTCAAAGTTCATTTTGGATCTTTTTCCTTGAAATTTAAGAGTTTGAATATTTCAGTAGTGTTTTGTCGTGGTGTACCATGTCACTGTTACATTCTCTTAAATTTTCAAAGTTCATTTCAATTTTATTTTGTTGAACTTCAAGAGTTGGAATATTTCAGTAGTGTTTCGTCGTGGTTTACCATGTCACTGTTACATTTTCTTGACTTTTAAAAGTTCATTTTGGATTTTTTTTTTCGTTGAAAGGTAAGAGTTGAATTATTTCAGTAGTGTTTCGTCGTGGTTTATCATGTCTTTGTTACATTCTCTTGATGTTTCAAAGTTCATTTTGGATCTTTTTCGTTGAAATGCAAGAGTTGGGTTATTTCAGTAGTGTTTTCTCGTGGTTTAACATATAACTGTTACATTCTCTTCACATTTCAAAGTTCATTTTGGATCTATTTCGTTTAAATGCAAGAGTTGGAATATTTCAGCAGTGTTTTGTCGTTGTTTACGTTGTCACTGTTACATTCTGAAGATGTTTCAAAGTTCGTTTTGGATCCTTTTCGTTAAAATGCAAGAGTTGGAATACTTCAGTAATGTTTTGTCATGGTTTACCTTGTCACTGTTACATTCTCTTGATGACTCAAAGTGCGTTTTATATATTTTTTTTTTTGGTTGAAGTGTAAGAGTTGGAATATTTTAGTAGTGTTTTTCATGGTTTACCATGTCACTGTTACATTATCTTGAAGTTTAAAAGTTCATTTTGGATTTGTTTTTTAGTTTAAATAAAATAGTTGGAATATTTCAGTAGTTTTTTGTCGTGGTTTACCATGTCACTGTTACATTCTCTTAAATTTTAAAATTTAATGTTGATTTTATTTTTTTGAACTTCAATATCTGGAATATTTAAGTAGTGTTTCGTCTTGGTTTACCATGTCACTGTTACATTCTCTTGACGTTTAAAAGTTCATTTTGGTTTTTTTTTATTTGAAATGTAATAGTTTAAATATTTCAGTAGTGTTTTGTCGTGGTTTATCATGTCTTTGTTACATTCTCTTGATGTTTCAAAGTTCATTTTGGATCTTTTTCGTCGAAATGCAAGAGTTGGATTATTTTAGTAGTGTTTTCTCGTGGTTTAACTTGTAACTGTTACATTCTATTCACGTTTCAAAGTTCATTTTGGATCTTTTTCTTTTAAATGGAAGAGTTGGAATATTTCAGGAGTGTTTTGTCGTGGTTTACCTTGTCACTATTACATTCTGAAGATGTTTCAAAGTTCATTTTGGATCTTTTTCGTTAAAATGCAAGAGTTGGAATATTTCAGTAGTGTTTTGTCATGGTTTACGTTGTCACTTTTACATTCTCTTGATGCCTAAAATTTCATTTTAGATTTTTTTTTTTTTGTTTGAAGTGTAAGAGTTGGAATATTTCAGTAGTGTTTTTTCATGGTTAACCATGTCACTGTTACATTCTCTTGATGTTTAAAAGTTAATTTTGGATATTTTAATTTGAAATGTAAGAGTTGGAATATTTCAGTAGTGTTTCGTCATGGTTTACCTTGTCACTGTTACATTCTCTTGATGTTTCAAAGTTCATTTTGGATTTGTTTTTTCGATGAAATGCAATAGTTGGAATTTTTCAGTAGTGTTTTGTCGTGGTTTACCATGTTACTATTACATTCTCTTGACGTTTCAAAGTTCATTTGGATTTTTATTCGTTGAATTGTAAGAGTTGGATTATTTCATTAGTGTTTTGTCATGGTTTAGCTCGTCACTGTTACATTCTCTTCATTTTTCAAAGTTTATTTTGGATCTTTTTCGTTGAAATGACAGACTTAGATTATTTTAGTAGTGTTTTGTCGTGGGTTACCATCTCATTGTTACATTCTCTTGATCTTTCAAAGTTCATATAGATTTTTTTTTTGAAATGTAAGAGATGGAATATATCAGTAGTCGTGGTTTAGCTTGTCATGGTTACATTCTCTTGATGTTTCAAAGTTCATTTTAGTTTTTTTTTATTTGTTGGAATTTAAGTGTTGGAATATTTTACCTTGTCACTGTTACATTCTCTTGATGTTTCAAAGTTCATTTTGGGTTTTTTTTTTTTTTTGTCGAATTTTTTTTTTTTTTAAATTTAATATTTTTAATATTAAGTAGTGGTTTGTAATGGTTTAACTTTTAAATGTTAAATTCTCTATATGTTTCAAAGTTCATTTTAGATTATTTTTTTTTTTGAAATGTAAGAGTTGGAATATTTCAGTAGTGTTTGTCCTGTTTTACCTTGTTCCTGTTACATTCTCTTGATGTTTCAAAGTTAATTCTGGATTTTTTTTCGTTGAAATGCAAGAGTTGGAATATTTCAGTAGGGTTTTGTCGTGGTTTACCTTGTCACTGTTACATTCTGTTGATGTTTCAAAGTTCATTTTAGATTTTTTCTTTTTGTTGGAATGTAAGAGTTGGAATATTTTAGCTTGTCACTGTTACATTCTCTTGATGTTTCAAAGTTCATTTTGGATTTTTTTTTGTCGATATTTTTTTTTTGTTAAAATGTAAGAGTTTGAATATTAAGTAGTGTTTTGTCATGGATTACTTTGTCACTGTTACATTATCTTGATGTTTCAAAGTTCATTTTGGATTTTTTTTTTAAATGTAATAGTTGGAATATTTCAGTAGTGTTTGTCATGGTTTACCTTGTCCCTGTTAAATTCTCTTGATGTTTCAAAGTTAATTGTGGATTTTTTGTCGTTGAAATGCAAGAGTTGGAATATTTCAGTAGTGTTTTGTCGTGGTTTACCATGTCACTGTTACATTCTCTTGATGTTTCAAAGTTCATTTAGATTATTGTTTTTTTGAAATGTAAGAGATGGAATATTTCAGTAGTGTTTTGTCGTGGTTTACCATGTCACTGTTATATTCTCTTGATGTTTCAAAGGTCATTTTGGATTTTTTTTTCGATATTTTTTTTGTTAAAATGTAAGAGTTTGAATATTTCAGTAGTGTTCTGTCATGGATTACTTTGTCACTGTTACATTCTCTTGATGTTTCAAAGTTCATTTTGGAACTTTTTCGTTGAAATGCAAGAGTTGGAATATTTCAGTAGTGTTTTCTAGTGGTTTACCATTTCACTCTTACATTCTCTTGACGTATCAAAGTTCATTTTGGATCTTTTTATTTAAATTTTACATTTTTTTTTATTTCATTTCATTTTTCATTTTTTTTTTATTTCATTTTATTTTATTTAATTTTAGATTTTTTTGTTGAAATGTAAGAGTTGGAATATTTCAGTTGTGTTTTGTCGTGGTTTACCTTGTCACTGTTACATTCTCTTGATGTTTCAAAGTTAATTTAGATTATTGTTTTTTTGAAATGTAAGAGATGGAATATTTCAGTAGTGTTTTGTCGTGGTTTACCATGTCACTGTTATATTCTCTTGATGTTTCGAAGGTCAGTTAGATTTTTTTTCCTTGAAATGTAATAGTTGGAATATTTCGGCAGTGTTTTGTCGTGGTTTACCTTGTCACTGTTACATTCTGAAGATGTTTCAAAGTTCATTTTGGAAATTTTTCATTGAAATTAAATAGTTGTAATATTTCAGTAGTGTTTTGTCATGGTTTCCTTGTCACTGTTACATTCTCTTGATGTTTCAATGTTCATTTTGGATATTTTTCATTGAAATATAAGAGTTGGAATATTTCAGTAGTGTTTTGTCGTGGTTTACTTTGTCACTGTTACATTCTGAAGATGTTTCAAAGTTCATTTTGGATTTTTTGTTGTTGAAATGCAAGAGTTGGAATATTTCAGTAGTGTTTTGTCGTGGTTTACCATTGTCACTGTTACATTCTCTTGACGTTTCAAAGTTCATTTTTGATTTTTTTTTTCGTAGAAATGTAAGAGTTTGAATATTTCAGCAGTGTTTTGTCGTGGTTTACCTTGTCACTGTTACATTCTGAAGATGTTTCAAAGTTCATTTTGGATCCTTTTCGTTAAAAAGAAAGAGTTGGAATATTTCAGTAATGTTTTGTCATGGTTTACCTTGTCACTGTTACATTCTCTTGATGCCTCAAAGTTCGTTTTATATTTTTTTTTGGTTGAAGTGTAAGAGTTGGAATATTTTAGTAGTGTTTTTTATGGTTTACATTCTCTTGATGTTTCAAAGTTCATTTAGATTATTGTTTTTTTTAAATTTAAGAGATGGAATATTTCAGTAGTGTTTTGTCGTGGTTTACCATGTCACTGTTACATTCTCTTGATGTTTCAAAGTTCATTTTGGATTTTTTTTTGTCGATATTTTTTTTTGTTAAAATGTAAGAGTTTGAATATTCAGTAGTGTTCTGTCATGGATTACTTTGTCACTGTTACATTCTCTTGATGTTTCAAAGTTCATTTTGGAAATTTTTCGTTTAAATGCAAGAGTTGGAATATTTCAGTAGTGTTTTCTAGTGGTTTACCATTTCACTCTTACATTCTCTTGACGTATCAAAGTTCATTTTGGATCTTTTTATTGAAATTTTACATTTTTTTTTATTTCATTTCATTTTTCATTTTTTTTTATTTCATTTTATTTTATTTCATTTTAGATTTTTTTTTGTTGAAATTTAAGAGTTGGAATATTTAAGTTGTGTTTTGTCGTGGTTTACCTTGTCACTGTTACATTCTCTTGATGTTTCAAAGTTCATTTAGATTATTGTTTTTTGAAATTTAAGTGATGGAATATTTCAGTAGTGTTTTCTCGTGGTTTACCATTTCACTCTTACATTCTCTTGACGTATCAAAGTTCATTTTGGATCTTTTTATTGAAATTTTAGATTTTTTTTTATTTCATTTCATTTTTAATTTTTTTTTTATTTCATTTTATTTTATTTCATTTTAGATTTTTTTGTTGAAATGTAAGAGTTGGAATATTTCAGTTGTGTTTTGTCGTGGTTTACCTTGTCACTGTTACATTCTCTTGATGTTTCAAAGTTCATTTAGATTATTGTTTTTTTGAAATGTAAGAGATAGAATATTTCAGTAGTGTTTTGTCGTGGTTTACCATGTCACTGTTATATTCTCTTGATGTTTCGAAGGTCAGTTGGATTTTTTTTCGTTGAAATGTAAGAGTTAGAATATTTCAGTTGTGTTTTGTCGTGGTTTACCTTGTCACTGTTACATTCTCTTGATGTTTCAAAGTTCAATTTAGATTTTTTTTCCTTGAAATGTAATAGTTGGAATATTTAGGCAGTGTTTTGTCATGGTTTCCTTGTAACGGTTACATTCTGAAGATGTTTCAAAGTTCATTTTGGAACTTTTTCCTTGAAATGTAATAGTTGGAATATTTCGGCAGTGTTTTGTCATGGTTTCCTTGTCACTGTTACATTCTCTTGATGTTTCAATGTTCATTTTGTATATTTTTCCTTGAAATGTAAGAGTTGGAATATTTCAGTAGTGTTTTGTCGTGGTTTACCTTGTCACTGTTACATTCTCTTAAAGTTTCAAAGTTCATTTTGGATTTTTTTTTGTTGTAATTCAAGAGTTGGAATATTTCAGTAGTGTTTCGTCGTGGTTTACCATTTCATTGTTACATTCTCTTGACGTTTCAAAGTTCATTTTTGATTTTTTTTTAGTATAAATGTAAGAGTTGGATTATTTCAGTAGTGTTTTGTTGTGGTTTATCATATCTGTGTTACATTTTGTTGATGTTTCAAAGTTCATTTTGGATCTTTTTCGTTGAAATGCAAGAGTTGGATTATTTCAGTAGTGTTTTCTCGTGATTTAACATGTAACTGTTACATTCTCTTCACGTTTCAAAGTTCATTTTGGATCTTTTTCGTTTAAATGCAAGAGTCGGAATATTTCAGCAGTGTTTTGTCGTGGTTTACCTTGTCACTGTTACATTCTGAAGATATTTCAAAAATCATTTTGGATCCTTTTCGTTAAAATGCAAGAGTTGGAATATTTCAGTAGTGTTTTGTCATGGTTTACCTTGTCACTGTTACATATTCTTGATGCCTCAAAGTTCATTTTAGATTTTTTTTTGGTGGAAGTGTAAGAGTTGGAATATTTCAGTAGTGTTTTTTCATGGTTTACCATTTCACTGTTACATTCTCTTGATGTTTCAAAGTTCATTTTGGATCTTTTAAGTTTAAATGTAAGAGTTGGAATATTTCAGTAGTGTTTCGTCATGGTTTACCATGTCACTGTTGCATATTCTTGTAGTTTCAAAGTTCATTTTGGATTTGTTTTTTCGTTGAAATACACCAGTTGGAATATTTCAGTAGTGTTTCGTCGTGGTTTACCATATCACTGTTACAGTCTCTTGATGTTTCAAAGGTCATTTGGATTTTTTTTTCCTTTGAAATGTAAGAGTTAGAATATTTCAGTTGTGTTTTGTCGTGGTTTACCTTGTCACTGTTACAATATCGTGATTTGTCAAAGTTCACTTTAGATTTTTTTTCCTTGAAATTTAATAGTTGGAATGTTTCAGCAGTGTTTTGTCGTGGTTTACCTTGTCACTGTTACATTCTGTAGATGTTTCAAAGTTCATTTTGGATCTTTTTCCTTGAAATGTACGAGTTGGAATATTTCAGTAGTTTTTTGTCGTGGTTTACCATGTCACTGTTACATTCTCTTAAATTTTCAAAGTTCATTTCAATTTTATTTTGTTGAACTTCAAGAGTTGGAATATTTCAGTAGTGTTTCGTCGTGGTTTACCATGTCACTGTTACATTTTCTTGACGTTTAAAAGTTCATTTTGGATTTTTTTTTTCGTTTAAAGGTAAGAGTTGAATTATTTCAGTAGTGTTTCGTCGTGGTTTATAATGTCTTTGTTACATTCTCTTGATGTTTCAAAGTTTATTTTGGATATTTTTCGTTGAAATGCAAGAGTTGGGTTATTTAAGTAGTGTTTTCTCGTGGTTTAACATATAACTGTTACATTATCTTCACGTTTCAAAGTTCATTTTGGATCTATTTCGTTTAAATGCAAGAGTTGGAATATTTCAGCAGTGTTTTGTCGTTGTTTACGTTGTCACTGTTACATTCTGAAGATGTTTCAAAGTTCGTTTTGGATCCTTTTCGTTAAAATGCAAGAGTTGGAATATTTCAGTAATGTTTTGTCATGGTTTACCTTGTCACTGTTACATTCTCTTGATGCCTCAAAGTTCGTTTTATATATTTTTTTTTTTGGTTGAAGTGTAAGAGTTGGAATATTTTAGTAGTGTTTTTCATGGTTTACCATGTCACTGTTACATTCTCTTGACGTTTCAAAGTTCATTTTTGATTTTTTTTTTAGTTGAAATACAAGAGTTGTAATATTTCAGTAGTGTTTTGTCGTGGTTTACCATGTCACTGTTACATTCTCTTAAAGTTTCAAAGTTCATTTGGATTTTATTTTGTTGAAATTCAAGAGTTGGAATATTTCAGTATTGTTTCGTCGTGGTTTACCATGTCACTGTTACATTCTCGTGACGTTTCAAAGTTCATTTTGGTTTTTTTTTCGTTGAAATGTAAGAGTTGAAATATTTCAGTAGTGTTTTGTCGTGGTTTACAATGTCTTTGTTACATTATATTAAAGTTTAAAATTTCATTTTTGATCTTTTTAGTCGAAATGCAAGAGTTGGATTATTTTAGTAGTGTTTTCTCGTGGTTTAACTTGTAACTGTTACATTCTATTGACGTTTCAAAGTTCATTTTGGATCTTTTTCGTTAAAATGCAAGAGTTGGAATATTTCAGTAGTGTTTTATCATGGTTTACCTTGTCACTGTTACATTCTCTTGATGCCTAAAAGTTCATTTTAGATTTTTTTTTTTTTTGGTTGAAGTGTAAGAGCTGGAATATTTCAGTAGTTTTTTTTAATGGTTAACCATGTCACTGTTAAATTCTATTGATGTTTAAAAGTTAATTTTGGATCTTTTAAGTTGAAATGTAAGAGTTGGAATATTTCAGCAGTGTTTCGTCATGGTTTACCATGTCACTGTTACATTCTCTTGACGTTTCAAAGTTCATTTTGGATTTGTTTTTTCGTTGAAATACAAGAGTTGGAATATTTCAGTAGTGTTTTCTCGTGGTTTACCATGTTACTATTACATTCTCTTGACGTTTCAAAGTTCATTTGGATTTTTATTCGTTGAATTGTAAGAGTTGGATTATTTCAGTAGTGTTTTGTCATGGTTTACCATGTCACTGTTACATTCTCTTGATGTTTCAAAGTTCATTTTGGATCTTTTTCGTTGAAATTCAAGAGTTGGAATATTTCAGTAGTGTTTTCTCGTGGTTTACCATGTCACTGTTACATTCTCTTGATGTTTCAAAGTTCATTTAGATTTTTTTTTTGAAATGTAAGAGATGGAATATATCAGTAGTCGTGGTTTAGCTTGTCATGGTTACATTCTCTTGATGTTTCAAAGTTCATTTTAGATTTTTTTTTTATTTGTTGGAATTTAAGTGTTGGAATATTTTAGCTTGTCACTGTTACATTCTCTTGATGTTTAAAATTTCATTTTGGATTTTTTTTTTTTGTCGAATTTTTTTTTTGTTTAAATGTAAGATTTTGAATATTCAGTAGTGGTTTGTCATGGTTTACCTTGTCACTGTTACATTCTCTAGATGTTTCAAAGTTCATTTTAGATTATTTTTTTTTTTAAATGTAAGAGTTGGAATATTTCAGTAATGTCTGTCCTGTTTTACCTTGTTCCTGTTACATTCTCTTGATGTTTCAAAGTTAATTCTGGATTTTTTTTCGTTGAAATGCAAGAGTTGGAATATTTCAGTAGGGTTTTGTCGTGGTTTACCTTGTCACGGTTACATTCTGTTGATGTTTCAAAGTTCATTTTAGATTTTTTCTTTTTGTTGGAATGTAAGAGTTGGAATATTTTAGCTTGTCACTGTTACATTCTCTTGATGTTTCAAAGTTCATTTTGGATTTTTTTTTGTCGATATTTTTTTTTTGTTAAAATGTAAGAGTTTTAATATTCAGTAGTGTTTTGTCATGTATTACTTTGTCACTGTTACATTCTCTTGATGTTTCAAAGTTCATTTTGGATTTTTTTTTGAAATGTAAGAGTTGGAATATTTAAGTAGTGTTTGTCCTGGTTTACCTTGTCACTGTTACATTCTCTTGATGTTTCAAAGTTCATTTTGGATTTTTTGTCGTTGAAATGTAAGAGTTGGAATATTTCAGTAGTGTTTTGTCGTGGTTTACCTTGTTACTGTTACATTCTCTTGATGTTTCAAAGTTCATTTTAGTTTTTTTTCTTGAAATGTAAGAGTTGGAATATTTCAGTAGTGTTTTGTCGTGGTTTACCCTTTTACTGTTACATTCTCATGATGTTTCAAAGTTCTTTTTAGATTATTTTTTTTGTTGAAATGTAAGAGTTGGAATATTTCAGTAGTGTTTTGTCGTGGTTTACCATGTCACTGTTACATTCTCTTGAAGTTTCAAAGTTCATTTTGGAACTTTTTCGTTGAAATGCAAGAGTTGGAATATTTCAGTAGTGTTTTCTCGTGGTTTACCATTTCACTCTTACATTCTCTTGACGTATCAAAGTTCATTTTGGATCTTTTTATTGAAATTTTAGATTTTTTTTTATTTCATTTCATTTTTCATTTTTTTTTTATTTCATTTTATTTTATTTCATTTTAGATTTTTTTTTGTTGAAATGTAACAGTTGGAATATTTCAGTTGTATTTTGTCGTGGTTTACCTTGTCACTGTTACATTCTCATGATGTTTCAAAGTTCATTTAGATTATTGTTTTTTTGAAATGTAAGAGATGGAATATTTCAGTAGTGTTTTGTCGTGGTTTACCATTTCACTGTTATATTCTCTTGATGTTTCAAAGGTCAGTTGGATTTTTTTTCGTTGAAATGTAATAGTTGGAATATTTCGGCAGTGTTTTGTCGTGGTTTACCTTGTCACTGTTACATTCTGAAGATGTTTCAAAGTTCATTTTGGAACTTTTTCCTTGAAATGTAATAGTTGGAATATTTCGGCAGTGTTTTGTCATTGTTTACTTGTCACTGTTACATTCTCTTGATGTTTAAAAGTTCATTTTGTATATTTTTCATTGAAATATAAGAGTTTGAATATTTCGGTAGTGTTTTGTCGTGGTTTACCTTGTCACTGTTACATTCTCTTAAAGTTTCAAAGTTCATTTTGGATTTTTTTGTTGTTGTAATTCAAGAGTTGGAATATTTCAGTAGTGTTTCGTCGTGGTTTACCATTTCATTGTTACATTCTCTTGACGTTTCAAAGTTCATTTTTGATTTTTTTTTTTCGTAGAAATGTAAGAGTTGGATTATTTCAGTAGTGTTTTGTCGTGGTTTATCATGTCTTTGTTACATTCTCTTGATGTTTCAAAGTTCATTTTGGATCTTTTTCGTTGAAATGCAAGAGTTGGATTATTTCAGTAGTGTTTTCTCGTGATTTAACATGTAACTGTTACATTCTCTTCACGTTTCAAAGTTCATTTTGGATCTTTTTCGTTTAAATGTAAGAGTCGGAATATTTCAGCAGTGTTTTGTCGTGGTTTACCTTGTCACTGTTACATTCTGAAGATATTTCAAAAATCATTTTGGATCCTTTTCGTTAAAATGCAAGAGTTGGAATATTTCAGTAGTGTTTTGTCATGGTTTACCTTGTCACTGTTACATTCTCTTGATGCCTCAAAGTTCATTTTAGATTTTTATTTGGTTGAAGTGTAAGAGTTGGAATATTTCAGTAGTGTTTTTTCATGGTTTACCATGTCACTGTTACATTCTCTTGATGTTTCAAAGTTCATTTTGGATCTTTTACGTTGAAATGTAAGAGTTTGAATATTTCAGTAGTGTTTCGTCACGGTTTACCATGTCACTGTTGCATATTCTTGAAGTTTCAAAGTTCATTTTGGATTTGTTTTTTCGTTGAAATACAAGAGTTGGAATATTTCAGTAGTGTTTTCTCGTGGTTTACCGTGTCATTATTACATTCTCTTGACGTTTCAAAGTTCATTTGGATTTTTATTCTTTGAATTGTAAGAGTTGGATTATTTCAGTAGTGTTTTGTTGTGGTTTACCGTTTTACTGTTACATTTCCTTGATGTTTCAAAGTTCGTTTTATATTTTTTTTTTTAATGTAAGAGTTGGAATATTTCAGTAGTGTTTCGTCGTGGTTTACCATATCACTGTTACATTCTCTTGATGTTTCAAAGGTCATTTGGATTTTTTTTTTCCTTTGAAATGTAAGAGTTATAATATTTCAGTTGTGTTTTGTCGTGGTTTACCTTGTCACTGTTACAATCTCTTGATGTTTCAAAGTTCACTTTAGATTTTTTTTCCCTTGAAATGTAATAGTTGGAATGTTTCAGCAGTGTTTTGTCGTGGTTTACCTTGTCACTGTTACATTCTGAAGATGTTTCAAAGTTCATTTTGGATATTTTTACTTGAAATGTAAGAGTTGGAATATTTCAGTAGTGTTTTGTCGTGGTTTACCATGTTACTGTTACATTTTCTTGACGTTTAAAAGTTCATTTTGGATTTTTTTTTCGTTGAAAGGTAAGAGTTGAATTATTTACATTCAACTCTTACCTCAACTCTTACTCACATTGAATTATTACATTCTGAAGATGTTTCAAAGTTCATTTGGATTTTATTTTGATGAACTTTAAGAGTTGGAATATTTCAGTAGTGTTTCGTCGTGGTTTACCATGTCACTGTTACATTTTCTTGACGTTTAAAAGTTCATTTTGGATTTTTTTTTTCGTTGAAAGGTAAGAGTTGAATTATTTCAGTAGTGTTTCGTCGTGGTTTATCATGTCTTTGTTACATTCTCTTGATGTTTCAAAGTTCATTTTGGATCTTTTTCGTTGAAATGCAAGAGTTGGGTTATTTCAGTAGTGTTTTCTCGTGGTTTAACATATAACTGTTACATTCTCTTCACATTTCAAAGTTCATTTTGGATCTATTTCGTTTAAATTCAAGAGTTGGAATATTTCAGAAGTGTTTTGTCGTGGTTTACGTTGTCACTGTTACATTCTGAAGATGTTTCAAAGTTCATTTTGGATCCTTTTCGTTAAAATGCAAGAGTTGGAATACTTCAGTAATGTTTTGTCATGGTTTACCTTGTCACTGTTACATTCTCTTGATGCATCAAAGTGCGTTTTATATTTTTTTTTTTTGGTTGAAGTGTAAGAGTTTGAATATTTTAGTAGTGTTTTTAATGGTTTACAATGTCACTGTTACATTCTCTTGACGTTTCAAAGTTCATTTTGGTTTTTTTTTCGTTGAAATGTAAGAGTTGAAATATTTCAGTAGTGTTTTGTCGTGGTTTACCATGTCACTGTTACATTCTCTTAAAGTTTCAAAGTTCATTTGGATTTTATTTTGTTGAAATTCAAGAGTTGGAATATTTCAGTAGTGTTTCGTCGTGGTTTACCATGTCACTGTTACATTCTCTTGACGTTTAAAAGTTCATTTTGGTTTTTTTTTAGTTGAAATGTAAGAGTTGAAATATTTAAGTAGTGTTTTGTCGTGGTTTATCATGTCTTTGTTAAATTCTCTTGATGTTTCAAAGTTCATTTTGGATCTTTTTAGTCGAAATGCAAGAGTTGGATTATTTCAGTAGTGTTTTCTCGTGGTTTAACTTGTAACTGTTACATTCTCTTCACGTTTCAAAGTTCATTTTGGATCTTTTTAGGTTAAATGGAAGAGTTTGAATATTTCAGGAGTGTTTTGTCGTGGTTTACCTTGACACTTTTACATTCTGAAGATGTTTCAAAGTTCATTTTGGATCCTTTTCGTTAAAATGCAAGAGTTGGAATATTTCAGTAGTGTTTTGTCATGGTTTACCTTGTCACTGTTACATTCTCTTGATGCCTCAAAGTTCATTTTAGATTTTTTTTTTTTTGGTTGAAGTGTAAGAGTTGGAATATTTCAGTAGTGTTTTCTCGTGGTTTACCATGTTACTATTACATTCTCTTGACGTTTAAAAGTTCATTTGGATTTTTATTCGTTGAAATGTAAGAGTTGGAATATTTCAGTAGTGTTTTGTCATGGTTCACCACGTCACTGTTACATTCTATTCATGTTTCAAAGTTCCTTTTGGATCTTTTTCGTTGAAATTCAAGAGTTAGATTATTTTAGTAGTGTTTTGTCGTGTTTTACCATCTCATTGTTAAATTATATTGATGTTTCAAAGTTCATTTAGATTTTTTTTTTGAAATGTAAGAGATGGAATATATAAGTAGTCGTGGTTTAGCTTGTCACGGTTACATTCTCTTGATATTTCAAAGTTCATTTTAGATTTTTTTTATTTGTTGGAATTTAAGTGTTGGAATATTTTAGCTTGTCACTGTTACATTCTCTTGATGTTTCAAAGTTCATTTTGGATTTTTTTTGTAGAATTTTTTGTTTGTTGAAATGTAAGAGTTTTAATATTCAGTAGTGGTTTGTCATGGTTTACCTTTTCACTGTTACATTCTCTAGATGTTTAAAAGTTAATTTTATATTATTTTTTTTTTTAAATGTAAGAGTTGGAATATTTCAGTAGTGTTTGTCCTGTTTTAACTTGTTCCTGTTACATTCTCTTGATGTTTCAAATTTAATTCTGGATTTTTTTTAGTTGAAATGAAAGAGTTGGAATATTTTAGTATTGTTTTGTCGTGGTTTACCCTTTTACTGTTACATTCTCATGATGTTTCAAAGTTCTTTTTAGATTATTTTTTTTTGTTGAAATGTAAGAGTTGGAATATTTCAGGAGTGTTTTGTCGTGGTTTACCATGTAACTGTTAAATTCTCTTGATGTTTAAAAGTTCATTTGTATTTTTTTTCTTTTAAATGTAATAGTTTGAATATTTAAGTTGTGTTTTGTCGTGGTTTAAACTGTTACTGTTACATTCTCATGATGTTTAAAAGTTCATTTTAGATTTTTTTTTGTTTATATGTAAGAGTTGGAATATTTCAGTAGTGTTTTGTCGTGGTTTACCATGTCACTGTTACATTCTCTTGATGTTTCAAAGTTCACGTTAGTTTTTTTTTCCTTGAAATGTAATAGTTTGAATATTTCAGTAGTGTTTTGTCGTTGTTTACCTTGTCACTGTTACATTCTGAAGATGTTTCAAAGTTCGTTTTGGATTTTTTTCATTGAAATGTAAGAGTTGGAAATTTCAGTAGTGTTTTGTCATGGTTTACCTTGTCACTGTTATATTCTGAAGATGTTTCAAGGTTCATTTTGTAACTTTTTCATTAAAATGCAAGAGTTGGAATATTTCAGTAGTGTTTTGTCATGGTTTACCTTGTCACTGTTACATTCTGAAGATGTTTCAAAGTTCATTTTGGATCCTTTTCTTTAAAATGTAAGAGTTGGAATACTTCAGTAATGTTTTGTCATGGTTTACCTTGTCACTGTTACATTCTCTTGATGTTTCAAAGTTCATTTTTTTTCATTGGAATGTAAAAGTTGGAATATTTCAGTAGTGTTTTGTCATGGTCTACCTTGTCACTATTACATTCTATTGATGCCTAAAAGTTCATTTTAGATTTTTTTTTTTTTGGTTGAAGTGTAAGAGTTGGAATATTTCAGTAGTGTTTTTTCATGGTTCACCATGTCACTGTTACATTCTCTTGATGTTTCAAAGTTCATTTTGGATCTTTTTTGTTGAAATGCAAGAGTTGGAATATTTCAGTAGTGTTTTGTCGTGGTTTACCTTGTCACTGTTACATTCTGAAGATATTTCAAAAATCATTTTGGATCCTTTTCGTTAAAATGCAAGAGTTGGAATATTTCAGTAGTGTTTTGTCATGGTTTACCTTGTCACTGTTACATTCTCTTGATGCCTCAAAGTTCATTTTAGATTTTTATTTGGTTGAAGTGTAAGAGTTGGAATATTTCAGTAGTGTTTTTTCATGGTTTACCATGTCACTGTTACATTCTCTTGATGTTTCAAAGTTCATTTTGGATCTTTTACGTTGAAATGTAAGAGTTGGAATATTTCAGTAGTGTTTCGTCATGGTTTACCATGTCACTGTTGCATATTCTTGAAGTTTCAAAGTTCATTTTGGATTTGTTTTTTCGTTGAAATACAAGAGTTGGAATATTTCAGTAGTGTTTTCTCGTGGTTTACCATGTCATTATTACATTCTCTTGACGTTTCAAAGTTCATTTGGATTTTTATTCTTTGAATTGTAAGAGTTGGATTATTTCAGTAGTGTTTTGTTGTGTTTTACCGTTTTACTGTTACATTTCCTTGATGTTTCAAATTTCGTTTTATATTTTTTTTTTTAATGTAAGAGTTGGAATATTTCAGTAGTGTTTCGTCGTGGTTTACCATATCACTGTTACATTCTCTTGATGTTTCAAAGGTCATTTGGATTTTTTTTTCCTTTGAAATGTAAGAGTTAGAATATTTCAGTTGTGTTTTGTCGTGGTTTACCTTGTCACTGTTACAATCTCTTGATGTTTCAAAGTTCACTTTCGATTTTTTTTTCCCTTGAAATGTAATAGTTGGAATGTTTCAGCAGTGTTTTTTCGTGGTTTACCTTGTCACTGTTACATTATGAAGATGTTTAAAAGTTCATTTTGGATATTTTTAATTGAAATGTAAGAGTTGGAATATTTCAGTAGTTTTTTGTCGTGGTTTACCATGTCACTGTTACATTCTCTTAAATTTTCAAAGTTCATTTGGATTTTATTTTGTTGAACTTCAAGAGTTGGAATATTTCAGTAGTGCTTTGTCGTGGTTTACCATGCCACTGTTACAATTTCTTGATGTTTCAAAGTTCATTTTGGATTTTTTTTTTTCGTTGAAAGGTAAGAGTTGAATTATTTCAGTAGTGTTTCGTCGTGGTTTATCATGTCTTTGTTACATTCTCTTGATGTTTCAAAGTTTAGTTTGGATCTTTTTCGTTGAAATGCAAGAGTTGGGTTATTTCAGTAGTGTTTTCTCTTGTTTTAACATATAACTGTTACATTCTCTTCACATTTCAAAGTTCATTTTGGATCTATTTCGTTTAAATGCAAGAGTTGGAATATTTCAGCAGTGTTTTGTCGTGGTTTACGTTGTCACTGTTACATTCTGAAGATGTTTCAAAGTTCATTTTGGATCCTTTTCATTAAAATGCAAGAGTTGGAATATTTCAGTAATGTTTTGTCATGGTTTACCTTGTCACTGTTACATTCTCTTGATGCCTCAAAGTTCGTTTTATATTTTTTTTTTTTTGGTTGAAGTGTAAGAGTTGGAATATTTTAGTAGTGTTTTTAATGGTTTAAAATGTCACTGTTACATTATCTTGAAGTTTAAAAGTTCATTTTGGTTTTGTTTTTTCTTTGAAATACAAGAGTTGTAATATTTCAGTAGTGTTTTGTCGTGGTTTACCATGTCACTGTTACATTCTCTTAAATTTTCAAAGTTCATTTGGATTTTATTTTGTTGAAATTCAATAGCTGGAATATTTAAGTAGTGTTTCGTCGTGGTTTACCATGTCACTGTTACATTCTCTTGACGTTTAAAAGTTCATTTTGGTTTTTTTTTCGTTGAAATGTAAGATTTGAAATATTTCAGTAGTGTTTTGTCGTGGTTTATCATGTCTTTTTTACATTCTCTTGATGTTTCAAAGTTCATTTTGGATCTTTTTCGTCGAAATGCAAGAGTTGGATTATTTTAGTAGTGTTTTCTCGTGGTTTAACTTGTAACTGTTACATTCTATTCACGTTTCAAAGTTCATTTTGGATCTTTTTCGTTAAAATGCAAGAGTTGGAATATTTCAGTAGTGTTTTATCGTGGTTTACCTTGTCACTATTACATTCTGAAGATGTTTCAAAGTTCATTTTGGATCCTTTTCGTTAAAATGCAAGAGTTGGAATATTTCAGTAGTGTTTTGTCATGGTTTACCTTGTCACTGTTACATTCTCTTGATGCCTCAAAGTTCATTTTAGATTTTTTTTTTTTTGGTTGAAGTGTAAGAGTTGGAATATTTCAGTAGTGTTTTCTCGTGGTTTACCATGTTATCTATTACATTCTCTTGACGTTTCAAAGTTCATTTGGATTTTTATTCGTTGAATTGTAAGAGTTGGATTATTTCAGTAGTGTTTTGTCGCGGTTTACCGCGTCACTGTTACATTCTCTTCATGTTTCAAAGTTCATTTTAGATCTTTTTGGTTGAAATGCAAGAGTTAGAATATTTCAGTAGTGTTTTCTCGTGGTTTACCATGTCACTGTTACATTCTCTTGATGTTTCAAAGTTCATTTAGATTTTTTTTTTGAAATGTAAGAGATGGAATATATCAGTAGTCGTGGTTTAGCTTGTCATGGTTACATTCTATTGATGTTTCAAAGTTAATTTTAGTTTTTGTTCATTTGTTGGAATTTAAGTGTTGGACTATTTTATCGTGTCAATGTTAAATTCTCTTGATTTTTCAAAGTTCATTTTGGATTTTTTTTTTTTTTTGTCGCATTTTTTTTTTGTTGAAATTTAATATTTTTAATATTAATTAGTGGTTTGTAATGTTTTAACTTGTCAATGTTAAATTATCTAGATGTTTCAAAGTTCTTTTTAGATTATTTTTTTTTTGAAATGTAAGAGTTGGAATATTTCAGTAATGTTTGTCCTGTTTTACCTTGTTCCTGTTACATTATCTTGATGTTTCAAAGTTAATTCTGGATTTTTTTTCGTTGAAATGTAAAAGTTGGAATATTTCAGTAGTGTTTTGTCGTGGTTTACCCTTTTACTGTTACATTCTCATGATGTTTCAAAGTTCTTTTTAGATTATTTTTTTTTGTTGAAATGTAATAGATAGAATATTTCAGGAGTGTTTTGTCGTGGTTTAACATGTAACTGTTATATTCTCTTGATTTTTAGAAGTTCAGTTTTATTTTTTTTATTTTAAATGTAATAGTTAGAATATTTAAGTTGTGTTTTGTCGTGGTTTACCTTTTTACTGTTACATTCTCATGATGTTTAAAAGTTCATTTTAGATTTTTTTTTGTTGATATGTAAGAGTTGGAATATTTCAGTAGTGTTTTGTCGTGGTTTACCATGTCACTGTTACATTCTCTTGATGTTTCAAAGTTCACTTTAGGTTTTTTTTACTTGAAATGTAATAGTTGGAATATTTCAGAAGTGTTTTGTCGTGGTTTACCTTGTCACTGTTACATTCTGAAGATGTTTCAAAGTTCATTTTGGATTTTTTTCGTTGAAATGCAAGAGTTGGAATATTTCAGTAGTGTTTTGTCATGGTTTACCTTGTCACTGTTACATTCTGAAGATGTTTCAAAGTTCATTTTGGAACTTTTTCATTAAAATGCAAGAGTTGGAATATTTCAGTAGTGTTTTGTCGTGGTTTACCTTGTCACTGTTACATTCTGAAGATGTTTCAAAGTTCATTTTGGATCCTTTTCGTTTAAATGCAATAGTTGGAATACTTCAGTATTGTTTTGTCATGGTTTACCTTGTCACTGTTACATTCTCTTGATGTTTCAAAGTTCATTTTAGATTCTTTTTCTTTGAAATGTAAGAGTTGGAATATTTCAGTAGTGTTTTGTCATGGTTTACCTTGTCACTGTTACATTCTCTTGATGCCTCAAAGTTCATTTTAGATTTTTTTTTTTTTGGTTGAAGTGTAAGAGTTGGAATATTTCAGTAGTGTTTTTTCATGGTTCACCATGTCACTGTTACATTCTCTTGATGTTTCAAAGTTCATTTTGGATCTTTTTTGTTGAAATGCAAGAGTTGGAATATTTCAGTAATGTTTTCTCGTGGTTTACCTTGTCACTGTTACATTCTCTTGATGTTTCAAAGTTCAATTTGGATTCTTTTTCTTTCAAATGTAAGAGTTGGAATATTTCAGTAGTGTTTTGTCATGGTTTACCTTGTCACTGTTACATTCTCTTGATGCCTAAAAGTTCATTTTGGATTTTTTTTTTTTTGGATTGAAGTGTAAGAGTTGGAATATTTCAGTAGTGTTTTTTCATGTTTAACCATGTCACTGTTACATTCTCTTGATGTTTCAAAGTTCATTTTGGATCTTTTACGTTGAAATGTAAGAGTTGGAATATTTTAGTAGTGTTTCGTCATGGTTTACCATGTCACTGTTACATTCTCTTGACGTTTCAAAGTTCCTTTTGGGTTTGTTTTTTCGTTGAAATACAAGAGTTGGAATATTTCAGTAGTGTTTTCTCGTGGTTTACCATGTCATTATTACATTCTCTTGATGTTTCAAAGTTCATTTGGATTTTTATTCGTTGAATTGTAAGAGTTGGATTATTTCAGTAGTGTTTTGTCGTGGTTTACCATGTCACTGTTACATTCTCTTGATGTTTCAAAGTTATTTTTGGATCTTTTTTGTTGAAATACAAGAGTTAGAATAGTTCAGTAGTGTTTTCTCGTGGTTTACCGTGTCACTGTTACATTCTCTTGACGTTTTAAAGTTCATTTGGGTCTTTTTCGTTGAAATTCAAGATTTGGAATATTTCAGTAGTGTTTTCTCGTGGTGTACTATGTCACTGTTACATACTCTTGACGTATCACAGTTCATTTTGGATCTGTTTCATTGAAATGCAAGAGTTGGAATATTTCAGTAGTGTTTTGTCGTGGTTTACCTTGTCACTGTTACATTCTCTTGATGTTTAAAAGTTCATTTAGATTTTTTTTTTTGAAATGTAATAGATGGAATATTTCAGTAGTGTTTTGTCATGGTTTACCTTGTCTCTGTTACATTCTCTTGATATTTCAAAGTTCATTTTAGATTTTTTTTTTATTTGTTGGAATTTAAGTGTTGGAATATTTTAGCTTGTCACTGTAACATTCTCTTGATGTTTCAAAGTTCATATTGGATTATTTTTTTCGAATTTTTTTTTTGTTGAAATGTAAGAGTTTGAAAATTCAGTAGTGGTTTGTCATGGTTTACCTTGTGCCTGTTACATTCTCTTGATGTTTCAAAGTTCATTTTAGATTTTTTTTTTTGAAATGTAAGAGTTGGAATATTTCAGTAGTGTTTGTCCTGGTTTACCTTATTCCTGTTACATTCTCTTGATGTTTCAAAGTTTATTCTTGATTTTTTGTCGTTGAAATGTAAGAGTTGGAATATTTCAGTAGTGTTTTGTCGTGGTTTACCGTGTTACTGTTACATTCTCTTGATGTTTTGAAGTTCATTTTAGATTTTTTTTTTGTTGAAATGTAAGAGTTGGAATATATCAGTAGTGTTTTGTCGTGGTTTACCTTGTCACGGTTACATTCTGTTGATGTTTCAAAGTTCATTTTAGATTTTTTTTTTGTTGGAATGTAAGAGTTGGAATATTTTAGCTTGTCACTGTTACATTCTCTTGATGTTTCAAAGTTCATTTTGGATTTTTTTTTTTTCGAAATTTTTTTTTGTTAAAATGTAAGATTTTGAATATTCAGTAGTGTTTTGTCATGGATTACCTTGCCACTGTTACATTCTCTTGATGTTTCAAAGTTCGTTTTAGATTTTTTTTTTGAAATGTAAGAGTTGGAATATTTTAGTAGTGTTTGTCCTGGTTTACCTTGTCCCTGTTACATTCTCTTGATGTTTCAAAGTTCATTCTGGATTTTTAGTCGTTGAAATGCAAGAGTTGGAATATTTCTGTAGTGTTTTGTCGTGGTTTACCGTGTTACTGTTACATTCTCTTGATGTTTCAAAGTTCATTTTAGTTTTTTGTTTTGTTGAAATGTAAGAGTTGGAATATTTCAGTTGTGTTTTGTCGTGGTTTACCTTGTTACTGTTACATTCTCTTGATGTTTCAAAGTTCATTTTAGATTTTTTTTTGTTTAAATGTAAGAGTTGGAATATTTCAGTAGTGTTTTGTCGTTGTTTACCATGTCACTGTTACATTCTCTTGATGTTTCAAAGTTCATTTGGATTTTTTTTTCGTTGAAATGTAAGAGTTAGAATATTTCAGTTGTGTTTTGTCGTGGTTTACCCTTTTACTGTTACATTTTCATGATGTTTAAAAGTTCATTTTAGATTTTTTTTTTGTTGAAATGTAAGAGTTGGAATATTTCAGTAGTGTTTTGTTGTGGTTTACCATGTCACTGTTACATTCTCTTGATGTTTCAAAGTTCACTTTAGGTTTTTTTTCCTTGAAATGTAATAGTTGGAATATTTCAGTAGTGTTTTGTCGTGGTTTACCTTGTCACTGTTACATTCTGAAGATGTTTCAAAGTTCATTTTAGAACTTTTTCATTGAAATGCAAGAGTTGGAATATTTCAGTAGTGTTTTGTCATGGTTTACCTTGTCACTGTTACATTCTGAAGATGTTTCAAAGTTCATTTTGGAACTTTTTCATTGAAATGCAAGAGTTGGAATATTTCAGTAGTGTTTTGTCATGGTTTACCTTGTCACTGTTACATTCTCTTGATGTTTCAAAGTTCATTTTGGATCTTTTTCCTTGAAATGTAAGAGTTGGAATATTTCAGTAGTGTTTTGTCGTGGTTTACCATGTCACTGTTACATTCTCTTAAAGTTTCAAAATTCATTTTGGATTTTTTTTTTGAAATTCAAGAGTGGGAATATTTCACTAGTGTTTCGTCGTGGTTTACCATGTCACTGTTACATTCTCTTGACGTTTCAAAGTTCATTTTGGATTTTTTTTCGTTGAAATGTAAGAGTTGGATTATTTCAGTAGTGTTTTGTCGTGGTTTATCATGTCTTTGTTACATTCTCTTGATGTTTCAAAGTTCATTTTGGATCTTTTTCGTTTAAATGCAAGAGTTGGAATATTTCAGCAGTGTTTCGTCGTGGTTTACCTTCTCACTGTTACATTCTCTTGATGTTTGAAAGTTCATTTTGGATCCTTTTTGTTAAAATGCAAGAGTTGGAATATTTCAGTAGTGTTTTGTCATGGTTTACCTTGTCACTGTTACATTCTCTTGATGCCTCAAAGTTCATTTTAGATTTTTATTTGGTGGAAGTGTAAGAGTTGGAATATTTCAGTAGTGTTTTTTCATGGTTTACCATGTCACTGTTACATTCTCTTGATGTTTCAAAGTTCATTTTGGATCTTTTACGTTGAAATGTACGAGTTGGAATATTTCAGTAGTGTTTCGTCATGGTTTACCATGTCACTGTTACATTCTCTTGACGTTTGAAAGTTCATTTTGGATTTGTTTTTTCGTTGAAATACAAGAGTTGGAATATATCAGTAGTGTTTTCTCGTGGTTTACCATGTCACTATTACATTCTCTTGACGTTTCAAAGTTAATTTGTATTTTTATTCGTTGAATTGTAAGAGTTGGATTATTTCAGTAGTGTTTTGTCGTGGTTTACCGTTTTACTGTTACATTTCCTTGATGTTTCAAAGTTCATTTTATATTTTTTTTTTTTGTTGGAATGTAAGAGTTGGAATATTTCAGTAGTGTTTTCTCGTGGTTTACCGTGTTACTGTTACATTCTCTTGATGTTTCAAAGTTCATTTTGGATCTTTTTTGTTGAAATGAAAGAGTTGGAATATTTCAGTAGTGTTTTCTCGTGGTTTACCATGTCACTGTTACATTCTCTTGACGTTTCAAAGTTCATTTGGGTCTTTTTCGTTGAAATGGAAGAGCTGGAATATTTCAGTAGTGTTTTCTCGTGGTTTACTATGTCACTGTTACATTCTCTTGACGTATCAAAGTTCATTTTGGATCTTTTTCATTGAAATGCAAGAGTTGGAATATTTCAGTAGTGTTTTGTCGTGGTTTACCTTGTCACTGTTACATTCTCTTGATGTTTCAAAGTTCATTTAGATTTTTTTTTTAAAGTAAGAGATGGAATATATCAGTAGTGTTTTGTCGAGGTTTACCTTGTCACGGTTACATTCTCTTGATGTTTCAAAGTTCATTTTGGATTTTTTTTTATCGAAATTTTTTTTTGTTGAAATGTAAGAGTTTAAATATTCAGTAGTGTTTTGTCATGGTTTAGCTTGTCACTGTTACATTCTCTTGATGTTTCAAAGTTCATTTTGGATTTTTTTTTGAAATTTAAGAGTTTGAATATTTCAGTAGTGTTTGTCCTGGTTTACCTTGTCCCTTTTACATTCTCTTGATTTTTCAAAGTTCATTCTGGATTTTTTGTCGTTGAAATGCAAGAGTTGGAATATTTCAGTAGTGTTTTGTCGTGGTTTACGGTGTTACTGTTACATTCTCTTTCCGTTTCAAAGTTCATTTTAGTTTTTTTTTTGAAATGTAAGAGTTGGAATATTTCAGTAGTGTTTTGTCATGGATTTTGTCGCAGTGTTTTGTCGTGGTATTCTCTTAAGTTTCAAAGTTCATTTTGGATTTTTTTTTTTGAAATTCAAGAGTTGGAAAATTTCAGTAGTGTTTCGTCGTGGTTTACCTTGACACTGTTACAATCTCTTCACGTTTCAAATTTCGTTTTGGATTTTTTTTCGTTGAAATGCAAGAATTGGATTATTTCAGTAGTGTTTTGTCGTGGTTTATCATGTCTTTGTTACATTCTCTTGATGTTTCAAAGTTCATTTTGGATCATTTTCGTTGAAATGCAAGAGTTGGATTATTTCAGTAGTGTTTTCTCGTGGTTTAACATGTAACTGTTACATTCTCTTCACGTTTCAAAGTTCATTTTGGATCTTTTTCGTTTAAATGTAAGAGTCGGAATATTTCAGCAGTGTTTTGTCGTGGTTTACATTGTCACTGTTACATTCTGAAGATGTTTCAAAGTTCATTTTGGATCCTTTTCGTCAAAATGCAAGAGTTGGAATATTTCAGTAGTGTTTTTTCATAGTTTACCTTGTCACTGTTACATTCTCTTGATGCCTCAAAGCTCATTTAAGATTTTTTTTTTGGTTGAAGTGTAAGAGTTGGAATATTTCATTAATGTTTTTTCATGGTTTACCATGTCACTGTTACATTCTCTTGATGTTTCAAAGTTCATTTTGGATCTTTTACGTTGAAATGTAAGAGTTGGAATATTTCAGTAGTGTTTCGTCATGGTTTACCATGTCACTGTTACATTCTCTTGACGTTTCAAAGTTCAATTTGGATTTGTTTTTTCGTTGAAATACAAAAGTTGGAATATTTCAGTAGTGTTTTCTCGTGGTTTACCATGTCACTATTACATTCTCTTGATGTTTCAAAGTTCATTTGGATTTTTATTCGTTGAATTGTAAGAGTAGGATTATTTCAGTAGTGTTTTGTCGTGGTTTACCGTTTTACTGTTACATTCTCTTGATGTTTCAAAGTTCATTTTAGATTTTTTTTTTTGCTGAAATGTAAGAGTTGGAATATTTCAGTAGTGATTTGTCGTGGTTTACCGTGTTACTGTACCATTCTCTTGATGTTTCAAAGTTCATTTTAGATTTTCTTTTGTTGAAATGTAAGAGTTGGAATATTTCAGTAGTGTTTTGTCGTGGTTTACCCTTTTACTGTTACATTCTCATGGTGTTTCAAAGTTCATTTTATATTTTTTTTTTTTTTTTTGAAATGTAAGTTGGAATATTTCAGTAGTGTTTTGTCATGGTTTACCATGTCACTGTTACATTCTCTTGATGTTTCAAAGGTCATTTGGATTTTTTTTTTCGTTGAAATGCAAGAGTTAGAATATTTCAGTTGTTCACTTTAGATTTCTTTTTAATTGAAATGTAATAGTTGGAATATTTCAGCAGTGTTTTGTCGTGGTTTACCTTGTCACTATTACATTCTGAAGATGTTTCAAAGTTCATTTTGGAACTTTTTCGTTGAAATGCAAGAGTTGTAATATTTCAGTAGTGTTTTGTCATGGTTTACCTTGTCACTGTTACATTCTCTTGATGTTTCTCAGTTTGGATTTTTTTCGTTGAAATGTAAGAGCTGGAATATTACAGTAGTGTTTTGTCGGGGTTTACCATGTCACTGTTACATTCTCTTAAAGTTTCAAAGTTCATTTTGGATTTTTTTTTTTGTTGAAATTCAAGAGTTTGAATATTTCAGTAGTGTTTCGTCGTGGTTTACCATGTCACTGTTACATTCTCTTGACGTTTCAAAGTTCTTTTTGGATTTTTTCGTTGAAATGTAAGAGTTGGGCTATTTCAGTAGTTTTTTGTTGTGGTTTATCATGTCTTTGTTACATTCTCTTGATGTTTCAAAGTTCATTTTGGATCTTTTTCGTTGAAATGCAAGAGTTGGATTATTTCAGTAGTGTTTTCTTGTGGTTTAACATGTAACTGTTACATTCTCTACACATTTCAAAGTGTTTTTTCATGGTTTACCATGTCACTGTTACATTCTCTTGATGTTTCAAAGTTCATTTTGGATTTTTTACGTTGAAATGTAAGAGTTGGAATATATTAGTAGTGTTTTCTCGTGGTTTACCATGTCACTGTTACATTCTCTTGACGATTCAAAGTTCATTTGGGTCTTTTTCGTTGAAATACAAGAGTTGGAATATTTCAGTAGTGTTTTCTCGTGGTTTACCATGTCACTATTACATTTGCTTGACGTTTCAAAGTTCATTTGGATTTTTATTCGTTGAATTGTAAGAGTTGGATTATTTCAGTAGTGTTTTGTCGTGGTTAACCATATCACCGTTACATTCACTTGATGTTTTAAAGTTCATTTTGGATCTTTTTTGTTGAAATGCAAGAGTTGGAATATTTCAGTAGTGTTTTCTCGTGGTTTACCATGTCACTGTTACATTCTCTTGACGATTCAAAGTTCATTTGGGTCTTTTTCGTTGAAATGCAAGAGTTGGAATATTTCAGTAGTGTTTTGTCGTGGTTTACCTTGTCACTGTTACATTCTCTTGATGTTTCAAAGTTCATTTAGATTTTTTTTTGAAATGTAAGAGATGGAATATATCAGTAGTGTTTTGTCGTGGTTTACCTTGTCACTGTTACATTCTCTAGATGTTTAAAAGTTCATTTTAGATTTTTTTTTTTTGTTGGAATGTAAGAGTTGGAATATTTTAGCTTGTCACTGTTACATTATCTTGATGTTTCAAAGTTCATTTTGGATTTTTTTTTTTTCGAAAATTTTTTTTGTTCAAATGTAAGAGTTTTAATATTCAGTAGTGTTTTCTCATGGTTTACCTTGTCACTGTTACATTCTCTTGATGTTTCAAAGTTCATTTTAGATTTTTTTTTTTGTTGAAATGTAATAATTGGAATATTTCATTAGTGTTTTGTCATGGTTTACCCTTTTACTGTTACGTTCTCATGATTTTTCAAAGTTCATTTTATATATTTTTTTTTTGAAATGTAAGAGTTGTAATATTTCAGTAGTGTTTTGTCGTGGTTTACCATGTCACTGTTACATTCTCTTGATGTTTCAAAGGTCATTTGGAATTTTTTTTAGTTGAAATTTAAGAGTTAGAATATTTCAGTTGTATTTTGTCGTGGTTTACCTTGTCACTGTTACATTCTCCTGATGCCTCAAAGTTCATTTTAGATTTTTTTTTTTTGGTTGAAGTTTAAGAGTTGGAATATTTCAGTAGTGTTTTTTCATGGTTTACCATGTCACTGTTACATTCTCTTGACGTATCAAAGTTCATTTTGGATCTTTTTCGTTGAAATGCAAGAGTTGGAATATTTCAGTAGTGTTTTGTCGTGGTTTACCTTGTCACTGTTACATTCTCTTGATGTTTCAAAGTTCATTTAGGATTTTTTTTTTTTAAGTAAGAGATGGAATATATCAGTAGTGTTTTGTCGAGGTTTACCATGTCACAGTTACATTCTCTTGATGTTTCAAAGTTCATTTTAGATTTTTTTTTTGTTGGAATGTAAGAGTTGGAATATTTCAGTAGTGTTTTGTCGTGGTTTATCATGTCTTTGTTACATTCTCTCGACGTTTCAAAGTTCATTTTAGATCTTTTTCGTTGAAATGCAAGAGTTGGATTATTTCAGTAGTGTTTTCTCGTTATTTACCATGTCACAGTTACATTATTTTCACGTTTCGAAGTTCATTTTGGATCTTTTTTCTTTAAATGCAAGAGTTGGAATATTTCAGCAGTGTTTTGTCGTGGTTTACCTTGTCACTGTTACATTCTGAAGATGTTTCAAAGTTCATTTTGGATCCTTTTCGTTAAAATGCAAGAGTTGGAATATTTCAGTAGTGTTTTTTCATAGTTTACCTTGACACTGTTACATTCTCTTGATGCCTCAAAGTTCATTTTAGATTTTTTTTTTTGGTTGAAGTGTAAGAGTTGGAATATTTCATTAATGTTTTTTCATGGTTTACCATGTCACTGTTACATTCTCTTGATGTTTCAAAGTTCATTTTGGATCTTTTACGTTGAAATGTAAGAATTGGAATATTTTAGCAGTGTTTCGTCATGGTTTACCATGTCACTGTTACATTCTCTTGAAGTTTCAAAGTTCATTTTGGATTTGTTTTTTCGTTGAAATACAAAAGTTGGAATATTTCAGTAGTGTTTTCTCGTGGTTTACCATGTCACTATTACATTCTCTTGACGTTTCAAAGTTCATTTGGATTTTTATTCGTTGAATTGTAAGAGTAGGATTATTTCAGTAGTGTTTTGTCGTGGTTAACCATATCACCGTTACATTGACTTGATGTTTTAAAGTTCATTTTGGATCTTTTTTGTTGAAATGCAAGAGTTGGAATATTTCAGTAGTGTTTTCTCGTGGTTTACCATGTCACTGTTACATTCTCTTGACGATTCAAAGTTCATTTTGGATCTTTTTCATTGAAATGCAAGAGTTGGAATATTTCAGTAGTGTTTTGTCGTGGTTTACCTTGTCACTGTTACATTTTCTTGATGTTTCAAAGTTCATTTAGATTTTTTTTTTTTGAAATGTAATAGATGGAATATATCAGTAGTGTTTTTTCGTGGTTTACCTTGTCACTGTTACATTCTCTTGATGTTTCAAAGTTCATTTTAGATTTTTTTTTTTTGTTGGAATGTAAGAGTTGGAATATTTTAGCTTGTCACTGTTACATTCTCTTGATGTTTCAAAGTTCATTTTTGATTTTTTTTTTTTGTCGAAATTTTTTTTTGTTGAAATGTAAGAGTTTGAATATTCAGTAGTGTTTTCTCATGGTTTACCTTGTCACTGTTACATTCTCTTGATGTTTCAAAGTTCGTTTTGGATTTTTTTTTGAAATCTAAGAGTTGGAATATTTCAGTAGTGTTTGTCCTGGTTTACCTTGTCCCTGTTACATTCTCTTGATGTTTCAAAGTTCATTCTGGATTTTTTGTCGTTGAAATGCAAGAGTTGGAATATTTCAGTAGTGTTTTGTCGTGGTTTACCGTGTTACTGTTACATTCTCTTGATGTTTCAAAGTTCATTTTAGATTTTTTTTTTTGTTGAAATGTAAGAATTGGAATATTTCAGTAGTGTTTTGTCATGGTTTACCCTTTTACTGTTACGTTCTCATGATGTTTCAAAGTTCATTTTATATATTTTTTTTTTGAAATGTAAGAGTTGTAATATTTCAGTAGTGTTTTGTCGTGGTTTACCATGTCACTGTTACATTCTCTTGATGTTTCAAAGGTCATTTGGAATTTTTTTTCGTTGAAATGTAAGAGTTAGATTATTTCAGTTGTATTTTGTCGTAGTTTACCTTGTCACTGTTACATTCTCTTTATGTTTCAAAGTTCATTTTAGATTTTTTATTCCTTGAAATGTAAGAGTTGGAATATTTCAGTAGTGTCTTGTCGTGGTTTACCTTGTCACTGTTACATTCTGAAGATGTTTCAAAGTTTATTTTGGAACTTTTTCATTGAAATGCAAGAGTTGGAATACTTCAGTAGTGTTTTGTCATGGTTTACCTTGTCACTGTTACATTCTCTTGATGTTTCGAAGTTCATTTTGGATCTTTTTCCTTGAAATGTAAGAGTTGGAATATTTCATTAGTGTTTTGTCGTGGTTTACCATTTCATTGTTACATTCTCTTGACGTTTCATAGTTCATTTTGGATTTTTTTTGTTGAAATTCAAGAGTTGGAATATTTCAGCAGTGTTTTGTCGTGGTTTACCTTGTCACTGTTACATTCTGAAGATGTTTCAAAGTTCATTTTGGGACTTTTTCATTGAAATGCAAGAGTTGGAATATTTCAGTAGTGTTTTGTCATGGTTTACCTTGTCACTGTTACATTCTCCTGATGTTTCAAAGTTCATTTTGGATCTTTGTCCTTGAAATGTAAGAGTTGGAATATTTCAGTAGTGTTTTGTCGCGGTTTATTATGTCTTTGGTACATTCTCTTGATGTTTCAAAGTTCATTTTGGATCTTTTTCGTTGAAATGCAAGAGTTGGATTATTTCAGTAGTGTTTTCTCGTGGTTTAACATGTCACTGTTACATTCTCTTCAAGTTTCAAAGTTCATTTTGGATCTTTTTCGTTTAAATGCAAGAGTTGGAATATTTCAGCAGTGTTTTGTCGTGGTTTACCTTGTCACTGTTACATTCTGAATATTTTTCAAAGTTCATTTTGGGTCTTTTTCGTTAAAATGCAAGAGTTGGAATATTTCAGTAGTGTTTTGTCATAGTTTACCTTGTCACTGTTACATTCTCTTGATGCCTCAAAGTTCATTTTAGATTTTTTTTTTGGTTGAAGTGTAAGAGTTGGAATATTTCAGTAGTGTTTTTTCATGGTTTACCATGTCACTGTTACATTCTCTTGATGTTTCAAAGTTCATTTTGGATCTTTTATGTTGAAGTGTAAGAGTTGGAATATTTCAGTAGTGTTTCGTCATGGTTTACCATGTCACTGTTACATTCTCTTGACGTTTCAAAGTTCAATTTGGATTTGTTTTTTCGTTGAAATACAAGACTTGGAATATTTCAGTATTGCTTTCTCGTGGTTTACGATGTCACTATTACATTCTCTTGACGTTTCAAAGTTCATTTGGATTTTTATTCGTTGAATTGTAAGAGTTGCATTATTTCAGTAGTGTTTTGTCGTGGTTTACCCTTTTACTGTTACATTTTCATGATGTTTCAAAGTTCATTTTAGATTTTTTTTTTTTACATGTAAGAGTTGGAATATTTCATCAGTGTTTTGTCGTGGTTTACCATGTCACTGTTACATTCTCTTGTTGTTTCAAAGGTCATTTGGATTTTTTTTTTCGTTGAAATGTAAGAGTTAGAATATTTCAGTAGTGTTTTGTCGTGGTTTACCTTGTCACTGTTACATTCTCTTGATGTTTCAAAGTTCACTTTAGATTTCTTTTTCCTTGAAATGTAATAGCTGGAATATTTCAGCAGTGTTTTGCCGTGGTTTACCTTGTCACTGTTACACTCTTAAGATGTTTCAAAATTCATTTTGGATCTTTTTCATTGAAATGCAGAAGTTGGAATATTTCAGTAGTGTTTTGTCATGGTTTACCTTGTCACTGTTACATTCTTTTGATGTTTCAAAGTTCATTTTGGATCTTTTTCCTTGAAATGTAAGAGTTGGAATATTCAGTAGTGTTTGGTCGTGGTTTACCATGCCACTGTTACATTCTCTTAAAGTTTCAAAGTTCATTTTGGATTTTTTTTTGTTGAAATTCAAGAGTTTGAATATTTCAGTAGTGTTTCGTCGTGGTTTACCATGTCACTGTTACATTCTCTTGACGTTTCAAATTTCATTTTGGATTTTTTTCGTTGAAATGTAAGAGTTGGACTATTTCAGAAGTGTTTTGTCGTGGTTTATCATGTCTTTGTTACATTCTCTTGATGTTTCAAAGTTCATTTTGGATCTTTTTCGTTGAAATGCAAGAGATAGATTATTTCAGTAGTGTTTTCTTGTGGTTTAACATGTAACTGTTACATTCTCTACACATTTCAAAGTTCATTTTGGATCTTTTTCGTTTAAATGGAAGAGTTGGAATATTTCAGCAGTGTTTTGTCGTGGTTTACCTTGTCACTGTTACATTCTGAAGATGTTTCAAAGTTCATTTTGGATCCTTTTCGTTAAAATGCAAGAGTTAGAATATTCCAGTAGTGTTTTGTCATGGTTTACCTTGTCACTGTTACATTCTCTTGATGCCTCAAAGTTCATTTTAGATTTTTTTTTTTTAGTTGAAGTGTAAGAGTTGGAATATTTCAGTAGTGTTTTTTCATGGTTTACCATGTCATTGTTACATTCTCTTGATGTTTCAAAGTTCATTTTGGATCTTTTACGTTGAAATGTAAGAGTTGGAATACATCAGTAGTGTTTTCTCGTGGTTTACCATGTCACTGTTACATTCTCTTGACGATTCAAAGTTCATTTGGGTCTTTTTCGTTGAAATACAAGAGTTGGAATATTTCAGTAGTGTTTTCTCGTGGTTTACCATGTCACTATTTCTTTTGCTTGACGTTTCAAAGTTCATTTGGATTTTTATTCGTTGAATTGTAAGAGTTGGATTATTTCAGTAGTGTTTAGTCGTGGTTTTCCATATCACCGTTACATTCTCTTGATGTTTCAATTCATTTTGGATCTTTTTTGTTGAAATGCAAGAGTTGGAATATTTCAGCAGTGTTTTCTCGTGGTTTACCATGTCACTGTTACATTCTCTTGACGATTCAAAGTTCATTTGGGTCTTTTTCGTTGAAATGCAAGAGTTGGAATATTTAGTAGTGTTTTTTCGTGGTTTACTATGTCACTGTTACATTCTCTTGACGTGTCAAAGTTCATTTTGGATCTTTTTCGTTGAAATGAAAGAGTTGGAATATTTCAGTAGTGTTTGGTCGTGGTTTACCTTGTCACTGTTACATTTTCTTGATGTTTCAAAGTTCATTTAGATTTTTTTTTTGAAATGTAAGAGATGGAATATATCAGTAGTGTTTTGTCGTGGTTTACCTTGTCACTGTTACATTCTCTAGATGTTTAAAAGTTCATTTTAGATTTTTTTTTTTTGTTGGAATGTAAGAGTTGGAATATTTTAGCTTGTCACTGTTACATTCTCTTGATGTTTCAAAGTTCATTTTGGATTTTTTTTTTGTCGAAAATTTTTTTTGTTGAAATGTAAGAGTTTGAATATTCAGTAGTGTTTTCTCATGGTTTACTTTGTCACTGTTACATTCTCTTGATGTTTCAAAGTTCATTTTTGATTTTTTTTTGAAATGTAAGAGTTGGAATATTTCAGTAGTGTTTGTCCTGGTTTACCTTGTCCCTGTTACATTCTCTTGATGTTTCAAAGTTCATTGTGGATTTTTTTTCGTTGAAATGCAAGAGTTGTAATCTTTCAGTTGTGTTTTGTCGTGGTTTACCGTGTTACTGTTACATTCTCTTGATGTTTCAAAGTGCATTTTAGATTTTTTTTTTTTGTTGAAATGTAAGAGTTGGAATATTTCAGTAGTGTTTTGTCATGGTTTACCCTTTTACTGTTACGTTCTCATGATGTTTCAGAGTTCATTTTAGATTTTTTTTTTTTTTTTGAAATGTAAGAGTTGTAATATTTCAGTAGTGTTTTGTCCTGGTTTACCATGTCACTGTTACATTCTCTTGATGTTTCAAAGGTCATTTGGATTTTTTTTTCGTTGAAATGTAACAGTTAGAATATTTCAGTTGTATTTTGTCGTGGTTTAACTTGTCACTGTTACATTCTCTTGATGTTTCAAAGTTCACTTTAGATTTTTTATTCCTTGAAATGTAATAGTTGGAATATTTCAGCAGTGTTTTGTCGTGGTTTACCTTGTCCCTGTTACATTCTGAAGATGTTTCAAAGTTCATTTTGGAACTTTTTCATTGAAATGCAAGAGTTGGAATACTTCATTAGTGTTTTGTCATGGTTTACCTTGTCACTGTTACATTCTCTTGATGTTTTAAAGTTCATTTTGGATCTTTTTCCTTGAAATGTAAGAGTTGGAATATTTCATTAGTGTTTTGTCGTGGTTTACCATTTCACTGTTACATTCTCTTAAAGTTTCAAAGTTCATTTTGGATTTTTTTTGTTGAAATTCAAGAGTTGGAATATTTCAGTAGTGTTTCGTCGTGGTTTACCATGTCACTGTTACATTCTCTTGACGTTTCATAGTTCATTTTGGATCTTTTTCCTTGAAATGTAAGAGTTTTTTTTCGTTGAAATGTAAGAGTTGGAATTTTTCAGCAGTGTTTTGTCGTGGTTTACCTTGTCACTGTTTCATTCTGAAGATGTTTCAAAGTTCATTTTGGGACTTTTTCATTGAAATGCAAGAGTTGGAATATTTCAGTAGTGTTTTGTCATGGTTTACCTTGTCACTGTTACATTCTCTTGACGTTTCAAAGTTCATTTTGGATCTTTTTCCTTGAAATGTAAGAGTTGGAATTTCAGCAGTGTTTTGTTGTGGTTTACCTTGTCACTGTTACATTCTGAAGATGTTTCAAAGTTCATTTTGGGACTTTTTCATTGAAATGCAAGAGTTGGAATATTTCAGTAGTGTTTCGTCGTGGTTTACCATGTCATTGTTACATTCTTTTGACGTTTCAAAGTTCATTTTGGATTTTTTTTTTCGTTGAAACGTAAGAGTTGGATTATTTCAGTAGTGTTTTGTCGCGGTTTATCATGTCTTTGGTACATTCTCCTGATGTTTCAAAGTTCATTTTGGATCTTTTTCGTTTAAATGCAAGAGTTGGAATATTTCAGCAGTGTTTTTTCATAGTTTACCTTGTCACTGTTACATTCTCTTGATGCCTCAAAGTTCATTTTAGATTTTTATTTGGTGGAAGTGTAAGAGTTGGAATATTTCAGTAGTGTTTTTTCGTTGTTTACCATGTCACTGTTGCATTCTCATGATGTTTCAAAGTTTATTTTGAATCTTTTTCGTTTAAATGCAAGAGTTGGAATATTTAAGTAGTGTTTCGTCATGGTTTACCATGTCACTGTTGCATTCTCTTGACGTTTCAAAGTTCATTTTGGATTTGTTTTTTCGTTGAAATACAAGACTTGGAATATTTCAGTGGTGCTTTCTCGTGGTTTACGATGTCACTATTACATTCTCTTGACGTTTCAAAGTTCTTTTGGATTTTTATTCGTTGAATTGTAAGAGTTGGATTATTTCAGTAGTGTTTTGTCGTGGTTTACCCTTTTACTGTTACATTCTCATGATGTTTCAAAGTTAATTTTAGATTTTTTTTTTTTTGACATGTAAGAGTTGGAATATTTCAGTAGTGTTTTGTCGTGGTTTACCATGTCACTGTTACATTCTCTTGATGTTTCAAAGGTCATTTGGATTTTTTTTCGTTGAAATGTAAGAGTTAGAATATTTCAGTTATGTTTTGTCGTGGTTTACCTTGTCACTGTTACATTCTCTTGATGTTTCAAAGTTCACTTTAGATTTCTTTTTTCTTGAAATGTAATAGTTGGAATATTTCAGCAGTGTTTTGTCGTGGTTTACCATGACACTGTTACACTCTGAAGATGTTTCAAAGTTCATTTTTGATCTTTTTCGTTGAAATGTAAGAGTTGGAATATTTCAGTAATGTTTTCTCGTGGTTTACCTTGTCACTGTTACATTCTCTTGATGTTTCAAAGTTTAGTTTGAATCTTTTTCCTTGAAATGCAAGAGTTGGAATATTCAGTAGTGTTTTGTCATGGTTTACCATGTCACTGTTACATTCTCTTAAAGTTTCAAAGTTCATTTTGGATTTTTTTTTGTTGAAATTCAAGAGTTTGAATATTTCAGTAGTGTTTCGTCGTGGTTTACCATGTCACTGTTACATTCTCTTGACGTTTCAAATTTCATTTTGGATTTTTTTCGTTGAAATGTAAGAGTTGGACTATTTCAGAAGTGTTTTGTCGTGGTTTATCATGTCTTTGTTACATTCTCTTGATGTTTTAAAGTTCATTTTGGATCTTTTTCGTTGAAATGCAAGAGTTGGATTATTTCAGTAGTGTTTTCTCGTGGTTTAACATGTAACTGTTACATTCTCTACACGTTTCAAAGTTCATTTTGGACCTTTTTCGTTTAAATGCAAGAGTTGGAATATTTCAGCAGTGTTTTGTCGTGGTTTACCTTGTCACTGTTACATTCTGAAGATGTTTCAAAGTTCATTTTGGATCCTTTTCGTTGAAACGCAAGAGTTGGAATATTTCGGTAGTGTATCGTCATGGTTTACCTTCTAATTGTTACATTCTCTTGATGCTTCAATGTTCATTTTAGATTTTTTTTTGGTTGAAGTGTAAGAGTTGGAATATTTCAGTAGTGTTTTTTCAAGGTTTACCATGTCACTGTTACATTCTCTTGATCTTTCAAAGCTCATTTTGGATCTTTTAAGTTGAAATGTAAGAGTTGGAATATTTTAGCAGTGTTTCGTCATGGTTTACCATGTCACTGTTACATTCTCTTGACGTTTCAAAGTTCATTTTGGATTTGTTTTTTCGTTGAAATACAAGAGTTGGAATATTTCAGTAGTGTTTTCTCGTGGTTTACAATGTTACTATTACATTCTCTTGACGTTTCAAAGTTCATTTGGATTTTTATTATTTGAATTGTAAGAGTTGGATTATTTCAGTAGTGTTTTGTCGTGGTTTACCATGTCACTGTTACGTTTTCTTCATGTTTCAAAGTTCATTTTGGATCTTTTTTGTTGAAATGCAAGAGTTGGAATATTTCAGTAGTGTTTTCTCGTGGTTTACCTTGTCACTGTTAGATTCTCTTAATGTTTCAAAGTTCATTTAGATTTTTTTTTGAAATGTAAGACATGGAATATATCAGTAGTGTTTTGTCGTGGTTTACCTCGTCACTGTTACATTCTCTTGATGTTTCAAAGTTCATTTTAGATTTTGTTTTGTTGGAATGTAAGAGTTGGAATATTTTAGCTTGTCACTGTTACATTCTCTTGATGCTTCAAAGTTCATTTTGGATTTTTTTTTGTCGAAATTTTTTTTTGTTGAAATGTAAGAGTTTGAATATTCAGCAGTGTTTTGTCATGGTTTAACTTGTCACTGTTACATTCTCTTGGTGTTTCAAAGTTCATTTTGGATTTTTTTTTGAAATGTAAGAGTTGGAATATTTCAGTAGTGTTTGTCCTGGTTTACCATGTCCCTGTTACATTCTCTTAATTTTTCAACGTTCATTCTGGATTTTTTGTCGTTGAAATACAAGAGTTGGAATATTTCAGTAGTGTTTTGTCGTGGTTCACCATGTCACTGTTACATTCTCTTAATGTTTCAAAGTTCATTTTGGATTTTTGTTGAAATGTAAGAGTTTGATTATTTCAGTAGTGTTTTATCAAGGTTTACATTGTCACTGTTACATTCTTTTGATGTTTCAAAGTTCATTTCAGATTTTTTTTTTGCTGAAATTTAAGAGTTGGAATATTTCAGTAGTGTTTTGTCGTGGTTTACATGTCACTGTTACATTCTCGTGATGTTTCAAAGTTCATTTTGGATTTTTTTTTGTTGAAATGTAAGAGTTGGAATATTTCAGTAGTGTTTTGACGTGGTTTACCATGTCTTTGTTACATTCTCTTGATGTTCATTTGACAAGGTAAACCATGACAAAACACTACTGAAATATTCAAACTCTTGCATTTCAACAAAAAAGATCCAAAATGAACTTTGATACGTCAAGAGAATGTAACAGTGACATGGTAAACCACGAGAAAACATTACTGAAATATTCCAACTCTTGCATTTCAACGAAAAAGATCCAAATGAACTTTGAAACGTCAAGAGAATGTAACAGTGACATTGTAAACCACGAGAAAACACTGTTGAAATATTTCAACTTTTGCATTTCAAGGAAAAAGATCCAAAATGAACTTTGAAACTTCAAAAGAATGTAACAGTGAAATGGTAAACCACGACAAACACTACTGAAATAATCCAACTCTTACACTTTAACGAATAAAAATCCAAAATGAACTTTGAAACGTCAAGAGAATGTAATAGTGACATGGTAAACCACGAGAAAACACTACTGAAATATTCCAACTATTGTATTTCAACGAAAACAATCCAAAATGAGCTTTGAAACATCAAGAGAATGTAACAGTGACATGGTAAACCATAGCGAAACACTACTGAAATATTCCGACCCTTACATTTCAACGTAAAAGATCCAACATGAACTTTGAAACATAAAGAGAATGTAACAGTGACATGGTAAACCATGTAAAAGACTACTGAAATATTCCAACTCTTACATTTCAAAAAAAAAAATCTAAAATGAACTTTGAGGCATCAAGAGAATGTAACAGTGACAAGGTAAACCATGACAAAACACTACTGAAATATTCCAACTCTTGCATTTCAACGAAAAGGATCCAAAATGAACTTTGAAACATCTTCAGAATGTAACGGTGACAAGGTAAACCACGACAATACATGGCTAAAATATTCCAACTCTTGCATTTCAAGGAAAAAAATCCAAAATGAACTTTGAAACGTCAAGAGAATGTAACAGTGACATGTTAAACCACGAGAAAACACTACTGAATTAATCCAACTCTCGCATTTCAACGAAAAAGGTCCAAAATGAACTTGAAACATCAAGAGAATGTAAAAAAAACATGGTAAACCACGACAAAACACTACTGAAATAATCCATATCTGACATTTCAACGAAAAAAATCCAAAATGAACTTTGAAACTTCAAGAGAATGTAACAGTGACAAGGTAAACCATGACGAAACACTACTGAAATATTCCAACTCTAATATTTCAACAGCAAAAAATCCAAAATGAACTTTGAAACATCAAGAGAATGTAAAAGTGACATGTAAACCACGACAAAACCCTACTGAAATATTCCAACTCTTACATTTCAAAAAAAAAAAATCTAAAATGAACTTTGAAACACCAAAAGAATGTACAAGTGACAATTTAAACCATGATAAAACACTACTGAAATATTTCAACTCTTACGTTTAAAAAAAAAAAAATCCAAAATGAAGTTTGAAACATTAAGAGAATGGAACATTGACATGGTAAACCATGAAAAAAACACTACTGAAATATTCTAATTCTTACATTTCAACAAAAAAAAAACTAAAATGAACTTTGAAACATCAAAAGAATGTAACAGTGAAAATATAAACCATGATAAAACACAACTGAAATATTCCAACTCTTTCATTTCAACGACAAAAAATCCAGAATGAACTTTGAAACATCAAGAGAATGTAACAGTGACAAGGTAAACCAGGACAAACACTACTTAAATATTCCAACTCTTACATTTCAACAAAAAAAAAATCCAAAATAAACTTTGAAACATCAGGAGAATGTAACAGTAACAAGGTAAACCATGACAAAACACTACTGAAATATTCCAACTCTTACATTTCAACAAACAAAATTTCGAAAAAAAAAATCCAAAATGAACTTTGAAACATCAAGAGAATGTATCAGTGACAAGCTGAAATATTCCAACTCTTACTTTTCAACAAAAAAAAATCTAAAATGAACTTTGAAACATCAAGAGAATGTAACCGTGACAAGGTGAACCACGACAAAACACTACTGAAATATTCCATCTCTTACATTTAAAAAAAAACATAAATGAACTTTGAAACATCAAGGGATTGTAACAGTGACAAGGTAAACCACGAAAAAACACTACTGAAATATTCCAACTCTTGCATTTCAACGAAAAAGATCCAAAATGAACTTTGATACGTCAAGAGAATGTAACAGTGACATGGTAAACCATGAAAAAACACTACTGAAATAATCCAACTCTTACATTTCAACGAATAAAAATCCAAATGAACTATGAAACGTCAAGAGAATTTAATAGTGACATGGTAAGCCACGAGTAAACACTACTGAAATATTCCAACTCTTGGATTTCAACGAAAAAAAAAATCCAAAATAAACTTTGAAACGTCAAGACAATGTAACTGTGACAAGGTAAACCACGAGAAAACACTACTGAAATAATTCAACTCTTGCATTTCAACAAAAAAGTTCAGATAAGAATTTCAATGATAAAGATCAAGCTTTGATGTTTCAAACTTTGAAACATCAAGAGAATGTAACTGTGACAAGGTAAACCATGAGAAAACACTACTGAAATAATTCAACTCTTGCATTTCAACGAAAAAGATCCAAAAGGATCTTTGAAACATCAATAGAATGTAACAGTGACATGGTAAACCACGACGAAACACTACTGAAATAATCCAACTCTTGCATTTCAACGAAAAAGATCCAAAATGAACTTTGAAACGTCAAGAGAATGTAACAGTGACAAGGTAAACCATGAGAAAACCCTACAGAAATATTCCAACTCTTATATTTCAACGAAAAAGATCCAAACTAAACTTTGAAACATCAAGAGAATGTAAGAGTGACATGGTAAACTATAAAAAAAAACCCTACTGAAATCTTCCAACTCTTGCATTTCAACGAAAAAGATTCAAAATGAACTTTGAAACATCTTCACAATGTAACAGTGACAAGGTAAACCACGAGAAAACACTACTTAAACATTCCAACTCATACATTTCAAGGAAAAAAAATCTAAAATGAACTTTGAAACATCAAAAGAATGTAACAGTGACAAGGTAAACCACGACAAAACACTACTGAAATAATCCAACTCTTGCATTTCAACGAATGAAATCCAAAATTAACTTTGAAACATCAAGAGAATGTAACAGTGACAAGGTATCCCATGACGAGATGTAAAAAAATTGAAAAAAATACTATGTTAAAAAAAATTCAAAAAAATTCCAAAAATGGGGAGGGAGCCCTTTGGGGGCCCGGAGGGGGGGGGTGAGGGGGGCTCTCTGTGGTCCGGGGGGAGGGGGACCTTTGGGAGGGGCCGGGGGGAGGGGGACCCTTTGGGGGGGGGGGGGGGCTTTTGAGGGCCCGGGGTAGGGGGGCCCTTTGGGGTTTAGGTAGGGAACTTTACAAAACTATTCAAATGGAACTTGTGTATTATAACGTCCACAGAGTTTCACTCCAAATCATCTTCTAAAATGTCTCAAACTGTTTCGCCCAAAAAAATCCCTAAAATATCTCAAACTGTTTCGCCCAAATAATCCCTAAAATGTATCAAACTGTTTCGCCTAAATAATCCCCTAAAAGTAATTTCTGTGTGTTCCTTTGTTTGGACATCCCTGTGCTGTCACTTTTGAAATTCCCAGGAAACCATTTCCCGCGTAAAATATATTCACTCTGTCTTGAATTTCTGAAAAAAAATCTAAGGTGTTCCTAGTTACACTATTATAGCTTCGATAGAATATTAATATTTATCTCTCAGACCTAAAGACAAGAGAAGCCATATTTAAAAATAGAATATTAATTTATCTCCCAAACGTAAATATCAGAGAAGCCATATTGTTTCTTAATTCCCCTTTCGTGGATCAATAATTCCCCGCCGATTATGTAATCAATTTCTCGGAAATCTAGTTCCCCACGATTATGAAAATCAATTTCTCAGAAATTCTCTCCCCTTCGTGGATCAATAAACCATGAATAAATTATCCTCAGTGAGAAAAACCATGAAAAAACATTCTCAGTGAGAATAACCATAAGAACATGCATAAATTATGTTAGATCAGCGCTGGTACCTCTTTCCCTACTTATTACCCGTGTAATATGACAAAAAATGAAGAATTTTTACACAGTTTCAACTAGCTAAGTTGAAGTTTGTTAAAGATGAGCAATTTTTTAAGAAAACATTAAAAAAGAAAAAATATCAAAATGTTCCTTTATTACCCGTGCAGTACGACAAAAAATGAAGAATTTATGCACAGTTTCAACTAGCTAAGGCTAAGTTTGTTAAAGATGGGTCATGAATTTTAGACACAAAAATTATAATGTAGATTTGTATTTCAAAGAAGAAATAGCCTTCTTAGTGATTTAATGTCGATAAACAATGTTTTTTTCTTCAGTATTGTTTAAGAAGGATTAAAGATGTTGACTGAAAAATTGTTCGATACTAAAATTGAAAATTGGTTTTCTATACTTTTCTTATGTTCAAACAGTTCGGTGGGAAGAAAAATGTAAACTGTGATGTTCTTATTCCTGAAAATTAAAAACCAGCTTTATTTAAAAAAATATTCAAAAATTTACTCAAATGAGGGCTTGGATTAAACCAAACTTTATTAAAAACATCAATGTTATTAATAATATCAGATGTTTTTAAACTGTGATGTTTATATTCCTGAATATTAAAATTCGGCTTTATTAAAAAAAATATGCAAAAAGTACCCAATGAAGGCTTTATTGGACTTTTTATTTCGAAATACGTTTCATTAAGTTTAATCTTACCCATTAAAAGCTAAGAGACTCAGAAAATAAGGATATGTTTGTTTCTGCCACTAACAAATATAACATTAGAAGTATGTTTATAGAGTTATTGGAAATAATGGTTTAATCTATATTTCAGGAAGAAAACAGTCCAGCATTTTGGCTGGAAAGTGGTGAACCTTCATACACAGAGAGGAGTTATTCTTTCCCTCTTCACTTCATTCATTTCTATGCATATATAAGGGATAATATTTTCAAGTAACAATGGGTTTATTTAAAAAAAAAAAAATATATACATCATCGATTCCCTGAAGCAATGCTTGTGCGGGAGAAATTGACCATGTATATAGGGTAAGTACGAATATACTTACACTACAGGAACTTTTAAAGGAGACAGTGAAATATAAAAGTGATAATGGCATGAATCATTATGTAAAAATAGTGAAAAAAACACGTTATTAATATTATTGTATTTTGAAAATAAAAAGTATTTTGAAATTATTTAAAAGTTTTTTAAAGAAAACGTTAATAGAGAGTTAATAGCTAAAGTTATCATAAGAAGGCTCCTGAAAAAAGTCGTAAAATAATGTTGTAAGTGAAAAAAGATGAGTACTTGTAAAACAGGTTTATGACAAATATTATTAATAAAACCAGACATACACCTACGAAAGGTTAAGAAACCTAGATAAGAAAATGTTATTAATAAAATCAGATGTATTTATAACTGTGATGTTCATATTTCTGAAAACTAATAAGAAAATGTTTCTACCATAAGCGGCGTTACTTGTAGAAAAACTAAATATAGTAAAATACAAAGTGTTGGCCAGATATACATTTAGTTGGTAAGCAATTTTAAACCTTTATTACACCTAAGATTTTAGCTCTGAAACCCCTTTAAGTACTTAGATCTTTTTAACGGATTGTCCCTTTACTAACATTCTATTCCATTGAACGGTTTGAACATTAGGAAAATAAAGAAATAAAAAACCCGTAAAAAAAAGAAACAAAAAACTGGTCCACATGTAACAAAAATATATACAATCTTAAATATTACTTACATCTTTGTGTAAAAGAAAAAATTTCTGTAATAAGCAGTTTTACTTGTAGCAAAAATAAATATAGTAAAATACAAAGTGTTGGCCAGATATACATTTAGTTGGTAAGCGATTCTAAACATTTATTACACCTATTTACGGTATACTAACATTTCACTTTCAGCAATATGAAGTTCTAACTTTTTCCTGTCCAAATAATCCCCTAAAATGCTAAGTATTAGTAGGGAGCCAGGTATTACTCAGGGGGTGGGGGGGCACCTCTGCTGCCATCTATAATCGGTCACTGTTTCTGGGTGAAAAAGTGACATACTTTAGAGGACTAGGAATACTGCCCGAACAAGATCAACGTCTGGGACATGTGACATCGTCAGATAAGGAAAAAATGACAGCTTTCAATCACCGGATGGAATACTGTGACAACAAATTGACATCATCAGATAAGGAAATTTCAACATTGGAATATTCTTATCAGAAAGTTGAACTACAGACGGGACAAGATAATTGATTGACACAATTTCTCCTTAAGACAAGATAAACTTGAAAGTAGAAACAAAAATGGTAATGCATCTCAGGGAATGCTAACTCCTATTAAGAGATACATATTATTTTTTATTTGGGTGGTTCTCGACTGTGTTCAGTATAATACACAAGTTCCATTTGAACAGTGTTATAAGGCCCCCCTCCCCCCAACTTGTTTGCCCTCCCCCCATTTTTTTAATACCTTTTTTTGTGCGCTTGAGACACAGACGACCCCCCAGCTTTTTTGGCCTCCCCAGGCCAAACAAGTTTTTTGTCGTTTTGCACGGGTAATAAAGTAACATTTTGATATTTTTTCTTTTTTGCATGTTTTCTTAAAAAAATTTCTCATCTTTAACAAACATCGACTTAGCTAGTTGAAACTGCGTATGAATTCTTAATTTTTCGTCGTATTGCATGGGTAATAAAGGATTATTTATTTTTTTCTATTTTTGTGTGTTTTCTTAAGAAAATGGTTAATCTTTAACAAACGTAGCCTTAGCTAGTGGAAACTATGTATTAATTTTTTATTTCTTATCGTATTGCGTAGGTAATAAAGAAACATTTAGTACTTTTTCTATTTTTGTGTGTTTTTGTTTAAGAAAATGACCCATCATTAACAAATTTAGCCTTAGCTAGTTAAAACAGTGTATAAATTCTTCAATTTTAGTTGTATTGCACAGCTAATAAAGAAACATTTAGCATTTTTTTTCTAATTTTGTGTGTTTTCTTAAGAAAATGACCCATATTTAACAAACTTAGCCTAGTTGAAACTGTGCATAAATTCTTCATTTTTTTCGTGTTACTTAGGTAATAAAGGAAGATTTAGTATTGTTTTTCTTTTTGTTTGTTTTCGTAAGAAAATGCCCCATCTTTAACAAACTTAGCCTTAGCTAGTTGAAACAGTGCATTAATTTTTTATTTTTGTCGTATTGCGTAGGTAATAAAGAAACATTTAGTATTTTTTCTATTTTCGTTTGTTTTTGTTTAAGAAATTTGCTTATCTTCAACAAATTTAGCCTTAGCTAGTTAAAACTGTGTATAAATTCATCAATGCTAGTTATATTGCACAGCTAGTAAAGGAACATTTAGTATTTTTTTTTTCTAGTTATGTGTGTTTTCTTAAGAAAATGACCCATCTTTGACAAACTTAGCCTTAGCTAGTTGAAACTGTGCATAAATTCTTCATTTTTTGTCGTGTTACTTAGGTAATAAAGGAACATTTAGTATGGTTTCGTAATTTTGTGTGTTTTCCTTAAGAAAATGTCCCATCTTTAACAAACTTAGCCTTAGCTAGTGGAAACGATGCATTAATTTTTTATTTTTTGTCTTACTGCGTAGGTAATAAAGAAACATTTAGTATTTTTTCTCTTTTTGTTTGTTTTTGTTTAAAAAAATGACCCATCTTTAACAAACTTGGCCTAAGCTAGTTAAAACTGTGCATAAATTCTTTATTTTTGTCGTATTGCACGGGTAATAAAAGAACATTTTGATATTTTATTTTCTTTTTTGTGTGTTTTCTTTAAAACGTTTCTCATCTTTAACCACCTTCGACTTAGCTAGTTGAAACTGTGTATAAATTCTTCATTTTTTGTCATATTGCACGGGTAATAAAGGATCATTTAGTTTTTTTCTATTTTTGTGTGTTTTCTTAAGAAAATGGTCAATCTTTAACAAACTTAGCCTTAGCTAGTGGAAACTATGTATTAATTTTTTTTTTATCGTATTGCATAGATAATAAAGAAACATTTTGTATTTTTTTCAATTTTTGTGTGTTTTTGTTTAAGAAAATGACCCATCTTTAACAAATTTCGCCTTAGCTAGTTAAAACTGTGCATAAATTCTTCAATTTTAGTTGTATTACCCATCTTTAACAAACTTAGCCTTAGCTAGTCGAAACTGTGCATAAATCCTTCATTTTTTGTCGTGTTAGGCCTACTTAGGTAATAAGGGAACATTTACTATATTTTCTTAATTTGTGTGTTTTTTTAAGAACATGGTCAATCTTTAACAAACTTAGCCTTATAATCGTCTTGTGCTGGATTTTTTATTTTCCATGAAGATAAAAAGTTCCATTTTAATTCTAATTTTCACAATGAAGTGAAGAAAAGTTCAAGTTCTCCTATGAATTTTTTTAATGAAAAAGAAATTAGTTACAAATCAATTCTATTTTTTCCAAAGAAAATAAAAATCTTCCACTTCAGTTAAGATTTTTCTCAAAGAGATGAAAAAGTTTAAAGTACTGTTCCAAATTTTTCAAAGAAGATAGAAATAGCTATATCTTGTCGTTAATCTTGTTCGCCCAGTATTCCTAGTCCTCTAAAGTAGGTCACTTGTTCACCCAGAAAGGGTGACCGATTATAGAGGGCAGCAGAGGTGTTCGCCCTGGAGTAATACCTGGCTCCCTACTAGTAATTTCTACAGGATCCTCTGTTTAATGGAAACCATGCACTCACACATTTAAAATTCCCGAGTTTAATACACTCGGAATAGACATATTCTTTGAGTTATCCATGTGCACGCAAGAATCTCATGTCAAATTCCCCAATGTTGAAATTCTCAGAAGTCTGCTCTGCGACATTCCCGTTAGTCTTTTTAGCTCATTGGAGGTCAGTTGATGTTTACTTTAGTTTTAGTTAAGAGTTTAGAGTTTTAGCTTAGAGTCTTAGCTTAGAGTTTTTGTTGAAGTTCTAGTTCAGTTTAGTTTTACTTAAGAGTTTAGAGTTTTACCTTAGAGTCTTAGCTTAGAGTCTTAGAGTCTTAGTCTTAGCTTTTGAGTTCTACTTTGGCTTAGTTTTAGTTTATAGTTTTAGCTTGGAGTCTTAGCTTAGAGTTTTTGTTGAAGTTCTAGTTTAGTTTAGTTTTAGTTAAGAGTTTAGAGTTTTACCTTAGAGTCTTAGATTAGAGTTTTAGTTAGAGTTGAAGTTTAGTTTAGTTATAGTTAAGACTTTAGAGTTTTTAGCTTAGAGTCTTAGCTTAGAGTTTTTTTTAGAGTTCTAGTTTAGTTTAGTTATAGTTAAGAGTTTGTAGTTTTACCTTAGAGTATTAGCTTAGAGTTTTAGTTAGAGTTGAAGTTTACTTTAGTTTTAGTTAAGAGCTTAGAGTTTTAGCTTAGAGTCATAGCTTAGAGTTTTTGTTAGAGTTCTAGTTTAGTTTAGTTTTACTTAAGAGAGTAGAGTTTTTTAGCTTAGAGTCGTAACTTCGAGTTTTAGTTAGAGTTGAAGTTTAGTTTAGGTTTAGTTAAGAGTTTAGAGTTTTAGCTTAGAGTCTTAGCTTAGAGTTTTAGTTAGCATTGAAGTTTAGTTTAGTAATAGTTAAGAGTTTAGAGTTTTAGCCTAGATTCTCAGCTTAGAGGTTTAGCCTAGAGTCTTAGCTTAGAGTTTTAGTTAGACTTGAAGTTTAGTTTAGTTATAGTTAAGAGTTCAGAGTCTTAGCTTAGAGTCTCAGCTTAGAGTTTTTGTTAAAGTTCTAGTTTAACGTAGTTAAGAGTTTAGAGTTTTACCTTAGAGTCTTAGCTTAGAGTTTAGGTCAGAGTTGAAGTTTACTTTAGTTTTAGTTAAGAGTTTAGAGTTTTAGCTTAGAGTCTTAGCTAAGATTTTTAGTTAGAGTTGAAGTTTAGTTTAGTTATAGTTAAGAGTTTGAATTTTTAACTTAGAGTCTTAGCTTAGAGTTTTAGTTAGAGTTCTAGTTTAGTTTAGTTTTAGTTAAGATTTTAGAGTTTTACCTTAGAGTCTTAGCTTAAAGTTTTAGTTAGAGTTGAAGTTTAGTTTAGTTTTAGTTAAGAGTTTAGAATTTTATCTTAGAGTTTTAGTTAGAGTTGAAGTTTAGTTTAGTAATAGTTAAGAGATTAGAGTTTTAGCTTAGAGTCTTAGCTTAGAGTTTTAGTTAGAGTTCTAGTTTAGCTTAGTTATAGTTAAGAGTTTAGATTTTTATCTTAGAGTCTTAGCTTAGAGTTTTTGTTGAAGTTCTAGTTTAGTTTATTTATGAATTTAGAGTCTTTAACTTAGAGTCTTAGCCTAGAGTTTTTGTTGAAGTTCTAGTTTAGTTTAGTTTTAGTTAAGGGTTTAGAGTCTTAGCTTAGAGTTTTAGTTATAGTTGAAGTTTAGTTTAGTAATAGTTAAGAGTTCAGAGTTTTAGCGTAGAGTCTTAGCTTAGAGTTTTTGTTAGAGTTCTAGTTTAGTTTAGTTTTAGTTTAGAATTTTTCCTTAGTCTTAGCTTAGAGTTTTAGTTAGAGTTGAAGTTTAGTTTAGTTATAGTTAAGTATTGTGAGTTTTAGCTTAGAGTCATAGCTTAGAGTTTTAGTTAAAGTTGTAGTTTAGTTAAGTTTTAGTTGCGAGTTTAGAGTTTTAGCATAGAGTCTTATGTTAGAGTTTTAGTTAGAATTATAGTTTACTTTAGTTTTAGTTAAGAGTTTAGAGTTTTAGCCTAGAGTATTAGCTTAGAGTTTTGTTAGAGTTCTAGTTTATTTTAGTTTTAGTTAAGAGTTTAGAGTTTTACCTTAGAGTCTTACCTTAGATTTTAGTTAGAGGTCTTGTTTAGTTTAGTTATAGTTAAGATTTTAGAGTTTTATCTTAGAGTCTTAGCTTAGAGTTTTAGTTAGAGTTGAAGTTTAGTTTAGTTTAGTTTTACTTTATAGTTTTAGCTTAGAATTTTAGTTCTAAACTCTTAACTAAACTAAACTTTAACTCTAACTAAAACTCTAAGCTAAGACTCTAAGGTAAAACTCTAAACTGTTAACTAAAACTTAACTAAACTTTAACTCTAACTAAAACTCTAAGCTAAGACTCTAAGCTAAAACTCTAAACTCTTAACTAAAACTAAAGTAAACTTCAACTCTAACTAAAACTCTAAGCTAAGACTCTAAGGTAAACCTCCAAACTCTTAAATATAACTAAACTAAACTTCAATTGTAGCTAAAAATCTTAGCTAAGACTCTAAGCTAAAACTCAAACCTCTTTACTAAAACTAAAGTAAACATCAACTCTGACTAAAACTCTAAGCTAAGACTCTAAGGTAAAACTCTAAACTCTTAACTAAAACTAAACCAAACTAGAACTTCAACAAAAACTCTAAGCTGAGTCTCTAAGCTAAGACTCTGAACTCTTAATTATAACTAAACTAAACTTCCACTCTAACTAAAACTCTAAGCTAAGACTTTAGGCTAAAACTCTAAGCTAAGACTAAAACTCTAAACTCTTAACTATTACTAAACTAAACTTCAACTCTAACTAAAACTCTAAGCTAAGACTCTAAGCTAAAACTCTAAAGTCTTAACAAAAACTAAACTAAACTTAAACTCTAACTAAAACTCTAAGACTCTAAACTAAAGTTAAGACTCTAAACTAGTTAAGATAAGACTCTAAGTTAAGTTAAGTTAAGACTAAGTTAAGTTTAGTTAGAGTTAAGTTAACTCTAACTAAAACTCGAAGTTACGACTCTAAACTAAAAAACTCTAAACTCTTAAGTAAAACTAAACTAAACTAGAACTCTAACAAAAACTGTAAGCTATGACTCCAAGCTAAGGCTCTAAACTCTTAACTAAAACTAAAGTAAACTTCAAATCTAACTTAAACGTTAAGCTAAGACTCTAAGGTAAAACTCCAAACTCTTAATTTTAACTAAAATAAACTAGAACTCTAACAAAACTCTAAGCTAAGACTCTAAGCTAAAAACTATAAACTCTTAATTATAACTAAACTAAACTTCAACTGTAACTAAAACTCTAAGCTAATACTCTAAGGTAAAACTCTAAACTCTTAACTAAAGCTAAAAAAAGCTAGAACTTCAACAAAAACTCTAAGCTAAGACTCCAAGCTAAAACTATAAACTAAAACTAAGCTAAAGTAGAACTCTAACTAAAACTCTAAGCTAATACTCTAAGCTAAAACTCTAAACTCTTAACTAAAACTAAAGTAAACTTCAACTCTGACTAAAACTTTAAGCTAAGATTCTAAGCTAAAACTATAAACTCTTAACTAAAAATAAACTAAACTAGAACTCTAACAAAAACTCTAAGCTAACACTCTAAGCTAAAACTCTAAACTCCTAACTAAAACTAAACTAAACTAGAACTTCAACAAAAACTCTAAGCTAAGACTCTAAGCTAAAACTATAAACTAAAACTAAGCTAAAGTAGAACTCTAACTAAAACTCTAAGCTAAGACTATAAGCTAAAACTCTAAACTCTTAACTATAACTAAACTATACTTCAACTCTAACTAAAACTCTAAGCTAAGACTCTAAGCTAAAACTCTGAATTCTTAACTACAACTAAACTTCAACTCTAACTAAAACTCTAAGCTAAGACTCTAAGCTAAAACTCTAAACTCTTAACTATAACTAAACTAAACTAGAACTCTAACAAAAACTTTTAGCTAAGACTCTAAGCTAAAATCTCTAAACTATTAACTATAACTAAACTAAACTTCAACTCTAACTAAAACTTTAAGCTAAGACTCTAGGCTAACACTCTAAACTCTTAACTGTAACTAAACTAAACTTCAACCCTAACTAAAACTCTAAGCTAAGACTCTAGACTAAAACTCTAAACTAAAACTCTTAACTAAAACTAAACTAAACTTCAACTCTAACTAAAACTCTAAGCTAAAACTCTAGGCTAGAACTCTAAACTCTTAACTATAACTAAACTAAACTTCAACTATAACTAAAACTCTAAGCTAAAACTCTAGATTAAAACTCTAAACTCTTAACTATAACTAAACTAAACTTCAACTCTAACTAAAACTCTAAGCTAAAACTCTAAGGTAAAACTATGCCAATGGGTTAAAGAAAAAACCGGAAAAATGCTGGATAATTTCTAAGTCTAAAAAAAATTTTGTCCGAAAAAACTTTTTAAAAAATCAAAAAAGGGAGTGAGGAAGGGGGCGGGGTGTTTTTGGGGTCTTTTGGGGGCCCTGGGGGCTCGGGGGCCCTTTGGGGCCCAGGGGCACTTGGGGGCCCTTTTGGGGACCATGGGACCTTTTTGGGTCTGAGGGGGGGGCCCTTTGGAGGTCTGGGGGGATGGGACCCTTTGGGGTTGGGGGGATTGGGGCCTTTTGGGGTTTGGGTAGTGGAACTCACAACACTGTTCAAATGGAACTTGTGTATTATAACGACCGCAGAGTTTCACCCCAAATAATCTTCTAAAATGAATCAAACGGTTTCGCCCAAATAATCCCCTAAAAGTAATTTCTGCGTGTTCCTTTTGTTTTGGCATCCCTGCGCTGTCACATTTGAAATTACTAGGAAACCCTTTCCCGCATTAATCTTTTCATCTCTAAGATGTTCCTAGCTACACTATTATGGTTTTTATAGAATATCAATTTATCACTCTGTCCTAAAGATCAGAGAAGCCATATTTAAAAAATAGAATATTAATTTATCTCTGTCACGTAAGATCAGAGAAGCCATATTTAAAAAATAGAATTTCTATCTCTTTAGAATCCCGTATAATTTCTAGGAAACAAGTGATGTCATTTCTAATTCCCCTTTCGTAGATCAATAATTCCCCTCGATTATACAATCAATTTCTCGGAAATCCACTTCCCCCTCGAGTCCTAGATCAATAGATCTCTCCCCCATTAATGTGCATTTCCGAACTTCACTCCGGAGACAATACACATGGAAACAACAAATAAATCAATTGACCTTGACTCCATTAGACTCGATCGATAATCCTTGAATAAATTATAACCTGTCGGCGTTAGACTAAATTGTAGATGGCAGCACGGTGTTCGTACTAGAGTCATTGTGCCCTTCCTACTAACAGACAATCAAATGATGTTCTTATTAGGATATTGTAATGCCCAGGTTGATAGATATAGGGACAGATGATATCCTAGTCTAGGCAAATTTGGTGTAAGTAGAGAAAATACTAATGGCTACATACTGCTTCAATTTTGTAGGTATAACAATGTAGTTATAAGCAATATAATACGTTACCACAAAATGGTCCATGAGTTAACATGGTATCCGCACGATTGTAAGATAGCTAACCTTGTCGATTATTTTATTGTATTAAATAAAAAAACAATTTTTTTAGCTGCAAGGGAGGAGCAACATAAAAACTTAAGATAAAAAGAAATTGTTCCATATTTGAAAGGTTGCCCCCTCCTCATTACTTAACTTTTTACACTAAAGCTGTTAGCAGTTTTAAAAAAGATTCCCATTCTAATTAAACAGCCCCTGTGTTTCTGTAGCCGTTATAAAAAATTAAAACAAACAGTCAAACTATAGCGTAAAGAACAAGGTATTAAGGAGTTGGCAACCCTTCGTATACGGAATAATTTATGTTTGTTTTGAGTTTTTAATGTTGCTCCTTACTTGCAGTTGAAAAAAATAGTTTTTTTTTTCATTTCTGATCGTTTTTCAAATAAGGAAGGTAAATCTGGTTCACCCTCGATTAAATATACCCTCCTTCCCTCACGGGAAACCTTTCCGTGGAAATTTCATCCAACATAAAGTTCTTCCGCCCCTACCAAATTCCCTCAAGACAGTTCCATCCTCACTGAAAATTCCCCCACCTACTCATAAAATTTCTTGCGGATGACTCAACCTGAAAAATTCTCCCTAGCGTACTTTCGTTTGAAAAAACTTTAATTCCGAACCGGTTCCTTGATCACTCCGGAAATGCCCCCTTCTGTGGAACTTTTTACTGGAATTTTTTTACTGGAAAACACGCGGATAATAGCCCCTGGATATTTCCCCTTCTTCAACTGGTGATGAAGGAGACAGAGAATATGGAACCAATCCTATCTATAAAAAGAAAATAGCTTATTTTCAAAGTGTCTAAATCATCGTATTTTTTAAATTGGATTATTCTTTACATATTATTCAAAACACGCTTAGTAGTAGTAGTAGTAGTAGTAGCAGAAGCAGTATGCACATAGTAGCATTTGGTTAATTCACTGCTCCCCGCTCTATATATTCCGAAAGTTCCAATTTAATAGCTTATTTTCAAAGTGTCTAAATCACCCTATTTTAAAATTGGATTATTATTTACATATCATTTAAACATGTGCTTAAAAAAACGCTTAGTAGTAGTAGTAGTAGTAGTAGCAGAAGCAGTATCACTATCTGTATGCACATAGTACCATGTATAATTCACTGTTCCCCGCTCTATATATTCTGAAAGTTCCAATTTCCAACTTAATAGTGATATAAGATATTTACAATCTAAAACATGACATAGTAGATTTTGATTTTGTTCAAATAACTTCCAAAAATTTCATATTAATGCTCTTGATCTGCTTTGGAAAAAAATGGGGGCTTTACTTGGTTTGAAATGGATAGCCTTTCCCTTTCAGGCCATCTCCTGTCATGATACACAACTCATTCTGATAGAAAAATGTTTTTATGATATCTGTAGAGGCAAGGTGAACCATTCGTTAAAAAAGCAGCTTTTACTTAAGAAACAATATCTCAATAGATTTTGCTACTTACTATTGGAAATTATGACCGGAATATAGTGCCTTTTTTGGCTTTGCTAACCTAATACAAGAGAATTTAGCAGGCTGAATGCATGCACTTGACATGATTCAATAATTAAACAGTTCAAAAGGAGAGTGTTATACGTATTTCCTTTGGGAGAAAAATCTTTAGAGGGAAATAAAATTTAAACTTACATTTAGGTCTACAGCTTGCATGTTGAGAGCTGTAGGGGCTATATCATTCTCGTCTTGCATTGTTCGTGAGGGCCCGGCAATGCTTGATAGGGGGCAACCTCACAATCATTTGTAGCTGCGGCAGTGATGTCACTGGCTTGCACAAATGAGCCAACGGGGTTCAGCATCGTGTGAGCAGCCATCCACTCTTTCTTTAATTTTCTGCTAGGCTGCATTGGTGTCTGCTCGGATTGGACTTGGGCAGGCAGCGATGTTCTGGAACGTATGTGGATGGCTCTGGATGGGCCTTCCATCTCCAGCCGTTGCATAGGAGTTACATCATTACCCCTTGCCCTCTTACTGGGAGAGAGGAATTTCTAATAATTTTCCTAAAAAAGAAGAAAAAATTTAGTGTAAAATAACGACTCCCTTTTAACAGGAGAAAAAGTAGTACCCCCTTCTACAGAATTTATTGTAAGGCATAATTTTGTCTAGAAAGAATCTGCCATTGTCCCAGAGAAGCCCCTCCTCCCTTTTCAGCAAAGTAAAAATTAAAATTTGCGAGAAATATACTGCGACAGTCAGTAGTATGTAAAGAAAACATATAATTTAAAGCAAAAAGAGCTAAGGTGTGTTTAAAGTTAAAAAAACTAGCATTATTCTTTAGGGCCAAAAAGTGTATCAAATCCAGGCCAATGAACTAAATTATAGATCTCAAAATAGTCAGCCATAAATATAGCAGACAAAATATGGTATAATTAAAAGCTAAGCAAACACTAAACTTAAGAGTTGCATATAGGAAATGCTACATTATTTTTCTTGTCAAAAGGGTGCACATGTCTGCACAATGAATCCATCTCTTTGCAGTTCACACGAAGAAACAGTTTGTTTCACCTTACAACGAAGTGGTTAGAAGCGAACCCCGTAACCTACGCACGGTCCCCACCCTTCTGTTTCGAATAGATAATGATCACTTAAAAAGGGACCAATAACAGTTTCCATTTGAAAATATTTATTATAACTGACACCCGCACCCCTTGCAATTCAAAGGATTTACTGTCTTTAATTTGACCAAAAAAGCATTTTTTTGTGAAACCATTTTTCTTGGTTAATTCACGAGAGTTAGCATGCCGGATGTGCATTTGACGGGTGCCACTATTTACCCCTATTTAAATTTTTACGGGAATGTTTAAGTCAGGTTAGCGGCTTAATGTCATAAGGAGATCAGTATATTAATATCTAAGAGTTGACGGATGTCAGTTGTCACTTTTGCTAGGATACAGAAAGGTGCATTAAAAATGCAGACGGGGGAAAAAGTCACCTTTTCTCGAGAAAGAGAATAACTTCCAATGAAAGAATTAATATATTTAACGGTGGTGTGTTTACATGGTAAAAAAGAGCGTATTTTACGCTTTCTAACGACTATAAACATCGCATAGTGGAGTTTGTTTTGGGAGGGGGGGGGGTATATCCTGAATTTGAATATATTGGAGGGGGGCTACAAAAATGATTTTATTTGGAAAACCCTAAGAAAATTTACTAAAATGAACTCACATTATAAATCTGTGTAGCTAAAGCTTCCATGTCAACAATATTTAATGTTCTCTCCATGATGTCGTGAGACGGTATGATACTTCAAGAATGTCCATTATAAACAAGATATCAAGGCCAAATTTTGATGTAAGGGAAACCTTACGTAACTCCCTGATTGACCTAGAAAGAGACATGTGATCCTGTCCCGTTAGTGGATCAATACACTTAGTAATATCCCCTGATTGACCTAGAAAGAGATATGTAATCCTGTCCCATTTGTGGATCAATACATTTAGAAACATCCCTGAACGGCCTAGAAAGAGACACGTGATCCTGTCCCGTTAGAATCGATAATCCAGCAATTGTTGTTGAACTTATGGTGACATCCAAGAAACATCCAGCAATTGTTGTTGGACTTATGTCTACATCCAGAAATTGTTGTTGGACTTATGTCTACATCCAAGAAAACGACAAATAAATTGACCAACACTCATAATCATCAAACAACCATCCAATAACCAGAACAGAAACAACAATATAACCATCAAAAAACAGAAACAATATCAAATAACCATCAAACAACAATACAGCCATGAAAAAACATCAACCATAAACAAACAGAACAGAAACAATATCAAACAACCATCAACAAACAGAACAGAAACAATGAAATAACCATATAACCATCAACAACCAGAACAGAAACAACATCAAATAACCATCAAACAACAATATAACCATGAAAGAAACATCAAATAACCATCAAACAGAACAAAACCATCAAATAACCATAAAAAAACAGACCAAAAAACATGCATAAATTATGTTCGTCCTGGACTCATTAGATCCCTCCTACTATTTGGAACTAGAACGACCAGTCCCGAAGGACAATTTGATGGCCCCTGACTTATTTATGCATTAATATTGCTTGAAAACGGAAAGATATTTTTTCAGTGAAAATTGGCAACCTGGCATTTTCTTAACCAAAAAACCGATCAAGATAGGTCACGAGTTTGAAAAATTTGCTTAGAGCCATAGCATTGGAAGTATATTCATATGAGAGACATGGTGTTTATGAGCACATTTTAAGATAATGAGTTATATCATTTTCCCCCATGAAGTGGTTGTACCGTTTGCAATATATATGACTCATGCAGAATCATAAAAGATAGTAAATGACTCTGGACAGGTAAAGAAAAAGGTAGGAAAAAACAAAAAGTAACAATCCCAATGACTTGCAAACAAAAATGTCGGTCAATAAAATTTACAGTTAATAGCCAATGTAAAATCAATGGACTGAAGAAATGTGTTTTTCGCTTGTGTGAGCCTGTCAAGGAATCGTAGGAAAGAGGAATTGATTTTTAGCATCTTTCACGTGCAAAATTCCACAAGACTACAAATAAGTCGGGACAGCTCAAGAAACAGGCAAGGAAGAAGAAACCACAAAACTATCATTAAATTGCAAACAAAAATGTGACCTAAACCTAAAGAATAACACAATAACTATGCTACTGCGTACTTTAGATAATAATTTCAGAAATTACAATGCAATAAGAAACATTTTCAATTAATACCTTTGGATGATTAGATGGAAGGGGGAATTTAATTCATGTCATAGTTTCTTAATTCAACTGAAATTGCTGATTTGCTGACCCATGACTTGAAACAAAAGAATAAAAGGATGATATAACAATGCAGGAATTAAAAATGCCAAAGGATAAAGGCATTAGAACATTCCCGGTTGCTACTGAAATATATAACAACAAAACTAAGGCAAAAATATAAAGACATATAGTTTTGGAAAACATTAAATTTAGTTTTGGAAAAAGAATTATGTCAGTGACACCATATTTATGAGCACGTTTAAACTGCGAAAAACTACATAATTTTTCCCACAAGAGTGTTCATTTTGTTTTTAATATTTGACGCAAACAGAATTATAAAAAATTAAAAATGACTCTCTACAGCTAAAGAAAAAGGCATAGAACAAGTAAAAATCCCTTCAAATTAGAAACAAAATGTTGTAGGACGAAATTTGCATTTAAAAGACAAAGCAAAATTGCATTGAGTAAGGAACGTTTTAGTTTAGCTTGTCCGTGAGGCTAAACTAACATGTCTGTTAAGGATAAACAGGAAAGAGGAATTGATTTTTAACATCTGATGCGCGCAAAATTATACAAGATTACAAATAACTTCGAAAACTTAAAGAAAAAGGGAAGGAACAAAAAACAGTGTAGATCCCATTAAATTTCAAACGAAAATGTAACTTAAAACTATAAAAACAAAATAATATAACGACAATTTTGCTAATACGGGATTTAGATGAGTCAGAGTACATAGGCTTTCCAAGATTCCTGATTGTTACTAAGTTATATAAAAATGAAACTAAAGCAAAAATATAAGGACTGGGGAAAACCTGGTAAAGAAGTTTATGGTATCTATGACGTCTTGCAAAATAATAAATAATTTTGAATGAATCCGAACAGCTCAGGCCAAAAGCATGGGAAAGTGTCCGATGACGTTATCTTCTTATGTAAAAAAGTATTATTATCTACGCTAAGAAGACAGGGAATAGATTCGTCCTCTTGAATAGTAGGAAGGCCTTTTTCGAGTTTAATATAGCGTTACAATCAATTACGACCAATTTACATCGCTTAAGCCCATTGAAAAGCCTGGTCTTTAATAGAAAATGGTTATCAGTGACATAAATCACCTACAACTTGCAAGAAGTCAATGCATCCAATCCCATTTGTACCTGAAGCCCAGACAATAATATTCTCTTGATTCTTTGCTAGTTGGTAAGATAATATTTTGATTTCAGAAAAAAAAATGGCTATCACAAGCAGAGATTGAGATTCACGCTTTAAAATGGAGCGCAGGCCTAAAGTCTGTGCGGAATTTTATCAATTTGAGAGTAGACCTGGAAAAGGGTTGTTTTGGTCCTTACTACTACATCGCCTACTACAACATCGAGTCCTTACTACAACATCTGAGTGTTGTTTGCTCACTTTTCCATTACCCGGATGTTGATGTTGATGTTGAATTACTATGTTTTCATTTATTTATTTATACTTTGATTTACTTCTATATAAATCGTTGGTATGATGAGGGAAACCCGTTCTATCTTTTGCGCTTAAATAATTTAATTTGATTTTTTTTATTTCACTAATATTTTGTCAATCATTATTTTTTAAAAGGTGCAAATTCGGTTCATGAAGAGGTAGTGTGAAGGCTGTTAATAGTGAATTGCACACGGAAATTCTGTAAGTTCACAACTCTTGTGACAAAATCACTGTTTATGCTCGTTGATGAAGATCAGGATGTCAATCTTCAATTTCATCAGTATTTCAAAAATTCTAGATGTATTTTGTTTAGACTATAAATTTACCATAAGTCATAGTCTTAACTATTATTTTTAATTCAATGAGAACCTGCAAACAGTTTATTCTAACTAATTACTTTTTTAATGTAAATTAATTGGTTTAAAAACTATATTTTGTTTTGCTCTATTGTGCAAAATATTTTTTTTAACAAGATTAGTTCTATACAATTTAAAACCTAACAATTAAGATTGAACTTTAAATTTGTCGTTATAAACTTTAGACATTTGAAATGTTTCCGAATGCTTTTTTATTATATAATTCGATAAGAATAAGATGACAGTCACAGAGCGAGGAGAAACTATTGACGGGCTATTTTAAGCCAGAACGAACCGTCCAGAACTACGATTTGATAGCCCCTGACAGATTTATGCATTACTTTTTCTTTAAAACGACAAGATATATTTTGTTTTTTTTGAAAATCGGCAACCTGGGATTTTCTTGCCCGAAAAACCAATTAGGATAGGTTAAGAGATTGAATAAATGGGCTTAGAGCCATAACATTAGAAATAAATTCATATGAGTGACATCATATTTATGAGCATATTTCAACGTAAAAAATTATATCATTTTCCTCAAAGAGGGGGTTGTACCGTTTTGCAGTATGTATGGCTCATGCAGAATTATATAAGGCGACAAATGATTCTCGACAGCAAAGGAAAAATGTATGGAAAAAGAATAAGTAACAATAACAATGCTTTGCAAACAAAAATGCTGCACTATAAGATTTGTAGTTAAAAGATAAAGAAAATTTAATGAAATGAAGGAACATGTCATTTTACCTTTTATGAGTCTGTCAAGGAATAATAGGAAAGATGAATTAACTTTTAGAATCTTTCACGTACAAAATTCTGCAAGATTACAAACTAAGGGATCGATATAGTTCATCATAAATGGTATTTGTCAACTAGGTTTTCATATAATTATCCATTATTATGTAAAATCAAGTACTTTTTGGGGGTTTTAAGTAGAAAAGGGGGTAAAGGTCCCATGAGAACACTAAATATGGGCATAGAGTCCCTAGGGAGAACACCTGTGCTGTCAGTCCCACGAGAACACCAAATATGGGCATAGAGTCCCTAGGGAGAACACCTGTGCTGTCAGTCCCACGAGTACACCAAATATGTGGCATGGAATCCCCAGGGAGAATGATTGCGTAATCGATTGGGAACTAAATTTCCCAGGTCGATTTAATTGTTGTTGTTGTTTTGCCAAGTGCACGCTAGGGGTGAATGTTAAGATCCAGCAATAGGAAACAGGATCACGTGTTTCCTTCTTGGCCAATCACAGGGTTGGTTACATACTCTTCTAGACCAATCAGAGGCTCGCTTACATATTAGTGGTGGAGGTTTGCAAAGAATATAAGGAAAGGATTTTTTGCTAAAGTTTTATTATTCTGTGAAAAGAATTCAAGGAGTGAGAAGAAGAACAGTTGACTTTACTCATTTGGATATATATTTGTGTGTTGATGATGACGAGTGGAATGCTTACCCACTTAGAAGTTGATAATAATAATACACGAGCACCAAACATTGCGGTGGAAATCACGAGAGGATCAAGGCATTGTCTGGAATGGGATGAAGTATATGCAAGATATGTGATATCCTTGAGCAAATTTAAAATGGAGGATCAATTATGTTTCGCTGCTAAAGTTGATATAGCACATGTGAATAGACTTCAATGTGCTTTAAGTGCATTAGTGAAACATATCGAAGACAATAAACTCTATCGCTAATGGTACATGCATACTATTATTGTTGTTGTAAATATTCAATAAAATTTTTTCGAAATTGAAAATGTTCCCTTTCTTTTCTGGTTAGATTAGGTTAGGTTAGGGCTAACGAATCAGGGTCAGTCTAGAGTCAGCAGTCAGAGTGAAAGGACTGAAAAATGAATAAATTTGAGAAAGAGAGAATTAGATCAAATCTAGTGTTTATGGAAAAACATTTGATTTTGGATGACGATTTTCTCGAGTTATCTCTTCAACGTAGGATATTCTCTCTGGAAACACTTGACAATATAATGAGGACTAATTCTCCCCCATTGGACGATTGTATGAAACTTTTAAGATGTGACTCAAATGCTTATAGTCAATTTATTGATATATTATTTGGAACAAAGCAGAATAATATCGTGAATATAATTTTGAAAACATAGCCAATGGATTCAGTTCAGATGGTTCCACCACTCTAAAGATCTAACGTCAAAGAGTTATTCCTCTCTCCATTCCCCTCTCTGAATTTATTGAGCGATGATCAGTTTTGATTTAGCTGTGAGTAAGTTGAAATCGGAAACCAAAAAATGTTCTATACATGTCCACTGTGCATGTACACTCTGGGCAGTTTGACTCAATGTGAGAATTGTACAATTTTTGATGACTATAGTGAAAAGTGTAAATTATGTAATCCTTGTAAATTACATAGAGGCTATGCAATACAAATTAAAGGATGTAATTCATGTCTTGAAGAGGTGTGTGAATCTCACCCTAGAGGGCACCTGTGCTCCAATTTTCACTATGATAAATGTGATCAGTGGGAGAATACTTACCCTGCTATGATTGGAAAGAATCCCAAACGTGATTTTAGTTTATTTCTAAGAGATTGGTATCGTCGTGGATTTAAATTATTCTGGGAAGGGGAGTCTGGTCTACGATTCAACTGTTGGAGTAGCAAGACAATTTGGTTTCTACGTCATCGTTTTGACGACACTGCCTATTATGACTATAAGCCAAGTGATTTTTATTTGGCAGTTACCGAATGTGATTCACCATTTGAAAACACTGTATACGATATTGCTTCAAATAGACAGATTGAAACTCGTGAATTTCATAATATGAATGCAAATAGCATCATTGACTATACAAAGAGATATGACAAGAGTGAAGTTACATTGTACTGTAGAAAATGTAACCCTGACTTTGCAGTCAATAAAGATCAATATAGAGTGAATCCAAGTGATTTACCGGCATTAATGGTTCATGACAGTTGCCTATATACCGAAGAAGAAGAAGAAATCTAAAGGGAAGATTTAAAGACATTGTTGTATATATATATGCATTTTATTAATAAACAAATTCAAAAACATTTTTTATGCACTTTACTCTTAGGGCACTGAAATCAATACTGTACAGGTCTGAGAGGATATTTTCCACTAGAAAGTCGTTCAGACGTGGATTGTCACCATAAATGTGGAAAAGCTGCTCGTAAGTATAGTCGGGACATCGGAAAACAAAATATAGTATTGCATGGAAACCACGGGTTTTAATCGTTAGATCCTTCACGCTCTTCCGATTTTGAATAATAGTTTTTCCACTGCTCTCAATATAGATGCTGATGTGGGGTGTGTAAAATGTATAGGGTAGACCAAGAGGATCAAAAAATTCAATCGTTTTCATTGTTAGAAAGATGCATAGCCAATGACCCGTCAGCACAGTCGACGGACTGCTATTAACAATAATTAAGCTTTTGTTCGCACTTTCAATTTTTCCAAGAAAGTCCGAGGGAAGACAATAGGATTTGTACTGGGACATGTAGGGATCCATATTAAATACAAGGATTATTTGACTGGTGTTCATGGCGCCAAGTCTAGTAGAACACTGTCTTCGGGAGTGATTTCCCAATAGGTTTCATGTTGATTTAGTGAGAATAGTGCAATACTCTCAGCCAATGGGTCGGAAAATGTACGCTCTAAACGCACACTCCCCGTTTGTACTAAGCTCATATCCTGCGTACCAGACAAATCTAAAACAATGATACCATGTGTTTTAGCAAACATATCTTCGGTTATACCATTTTCAAATAGTTGCGAATCATGATCTAGGGTTTACATGGTCAACTCATACAATGTTCTATAAGATTTATCAAAACATAGATTGTGGAGTGGTATACCGTTTACTTTGCACGCAAGAGATGAAAGTCCAAACATCTGGAATGTATTTGGATATTCAGTCCATGATCTTATTACGCAGGCTCTTTTTACAAATGCTAATGTAAGGTATGACAGAATTTTCCTATTGATGAAGGATGGGTCGGTGAAGGTACGTGAGCCCATGGCACTATGATGATTATTGGTGATTCTATGAGGAACAAGTAGTTTAATATTATTTCCATTGGCTCTCAGTTTTTCCACTGACAAAGCAACAGAACTCATAACCTGTTGTTTGCAGACATGAAGTACTGCAGATATGATGTAGCGACTTACATCGGGACTGGCAACAAGTTCTGTTCTCAATATAAAATTGGATGGTGCAAGAGTCAATTTTATATCCACTTAAACATTGGGTGGCAGCCATTGGGGTATATTAAATATTTCATGATATATTTTTCCAACTAGATGTAATTAATCAGTTGTAGCATTTTTAAGTGCATCTGTACTATCAGTATCAGTAATATATTCATATCCATTGGAGATGCCTCTCAATTCATTATATGACTTGGGTGTCATCAGCATGAACTGTATATAGCTTGTATAATTCGAGAGATTGTTGCTTGTGCTCACCAGCGTTCCATTGATGTAGACACTGATTTGACGAAATAAATTTTGTAATATACAATTTTCACCGGATATACCATCGCCTCGAATTGGTATTTTATTATCGGATTTCCGGACTTTCATTTGTAAATCTATAAATGTCGAAGACATGTCCATAAAGTAGTCTTCATTGGAATAAATTTGAAAGTGAATATTATCAGAGAGGGGTTGTTGTGGATAAAATTGTTCATAGTATCCATGCTTGACACTCACATCAACATTTTCAGCATTGAATAGATTCAATGAGGCGGTAATTGAAGGTTGAGAATCCTTATGGGGTAGGTAGGACATCTTAGGAAAAGAAATCCAGTTTCGATCAAACAATTCTCTTCCTGGGGCTTCTTCTTCTGTTTACAGTACGTGTCGGCTTTTTCCTTCTTTTCTTTAACAAGAGTGTTGATGTCTTTCGTTTCCGACCTGAGTAGAGACTGATGAGTGATGCATTGTTTCACGACCTTTTTAAACCTTTTCTATTTTGTTTTAATCTCTCACAAAGGGTTCGCGCACTGGACCTAAGATTTTCAGTAGTACTTTTTTTTAAATCCTTGCCAGATCCCCAATCGTATAGTGAAGAGGATGCAAAATCTGTCGCAGCCGGTACAAGATATTTTCTAGCCAGTGGTAGTGAAGAAAGAAAGAGCTTAGCAAACCAACTGCCAAGACCATAGCCAGACATTGATAAGCAACCCTTGTAATAGTCCATGCCATTGCCTTGTTGTCTTGGACCAAGAGTATTAACATAGCAGTCAATATCAGGACAAATGAATACCACTTTTCTATTAGACATCTTGTTGAACGATGGGACAAAAATGGCATGTAATCACAGCAAAACCTTTTGAAATGGCTATGGGATCACCTAATTCAGTTCTTAGTGCTAACTGACAAAGTTCCAGATACGAAGTTTTTGAGAAGTTATACAGAAAATACCTTATAGTTTGATGGTGAATGTGTTCTTGTTTAGGTTTCTGTTCAAGAGCATATAAAATGGGGACCTGGGAATAAACGACCCGTAATGTTTGCATAAACGAAGCTTAGAGAAATATACAAGTGCCTGTGGAGAAGGCAGGCGGGTAGTCAGCAAAAATGAAATTAGTGTTTCCGGCCCCTTTTTACCATTGATTTTATTGAGCTTAAAGCCAAGAACATCCATTAGGTTATCATTGAGAATAAACTTTTCACTGGCAATAGGTGAACTAATGTAGATCTTACCCTCCTCCTTTGAATAGTTGAAATGAAAAGCTCCTTTTTTACGAGCGGAAATTCTTTTATTAATAGAACGACATAAATCATTCATAAAGGTGAGTTCCTCGTAGGATAATTCAATATATGGACAATCCATCCAATTGATTTTTTGAATTTTTTCTTGATCACATGAGGATGGTGGCGGCCAATCATAGGGTCTAATTTTTATTTCATATTTACGATCCTTTCTCAGGATGTCGTAGCTATTTTTGAGAATACAGTCAACAAGAGCCACTTCATACTTTCCATTGTCGTCGAATTTGATGGTGGGGGAGAGTTTCGTCCAAAAATCACTTGTTCTATTCAAGTCATTGTAGAGAGGATCAGAAACATTGGACATGAAAGTCACATAGAAATCATTATGAATTGTCATTATCTTCAGCACTGACCCAAAAATCAAAATCAGAGAGGTACTCTAGCTAGCGAATAAGCAACTGTCTCTTGCTCCTAGGATTACGACTCCTTAATATCTTTTCAATTTGATAAATTTTACTGGTTTTTCTAAATTTTTGCAGTTCATATTTATAATAACCACCGGTAATCTCATCGTCTTTAGTGTGTCGCAGTCAAAATGTTGGGGTTTTGTTTTCCAGGATTTTGGAAACTTTAAAAAGTTCGGTGCTCCATAAATAATTCCCCTTTTCAAAAATATTGGTGGTTCTATTAATTCGAACAATATCACCAACATTGAATTTCTTCTTCACATTTTTTTTTCTTTTCCACCATTGGAAGATTGCTTTAGAAAAGCATGAAATGTATTTTCACTGCAGTGAACATCCCGAGGGCTTGAGTTGGACAGAGATCAATGAGGTCGATTGTTGTATATCCGCATGATTTTATCTAAATCATGAATAAAAGCAGAAGTATTTTTCAGTGTACAATATCTTGAAATTAATAGACGAATCGTTCTTATTAATCGTTCAGACAATGAAGCCTTAATCGGACTGTGACTATGTTGTAGTGTTGTATTATATTTCAATAGAACCTTTCGTACATGAGGATTAACAAATTTACTACCACGATCTGATTGAATTTTTTCTATATGAATCATGTTCCAAGAATGGTTTCAGTGGCTCAAGCAGCGTCAACTCCTCTCTTTGGTGACAACAGAAGGTAATATGCAGAGTGAATAAGGACACTGACTCCCACTAGAACAGATTTGTAGGGTATATTGCGACGCTGTTGAACTACATCTAAAGTTAAAATATCCGTTTGCATTATATACAGAGGGAAAAAGGCTTTAGTTTGTCGATATTGTTTGCCACGAAGCCTATGATTCTGACGCAGTGTGTAACTCGGTTCATTCTCTAGATACTCTTTTGCTTTTTTTAATGTGCTGTCAGAGACAACTTTAGAAAGGGTTTTAGGAGAACTTAAACTTCCCGCTTCACCAATATTTTCATAGACACCTTTCAGAACTTCATCCATTTTGAACGCAAACACGTAGTGTAATGTCCACTCCTCTTTTGCACACTGGAGGGTGAATCAATTCGTCTTCGCTTTTGACTAGCAGCCACAGGTGTTTTAAAATCATTGCTGCTGCTGATAGTATTTTTAATATTGAATCTTCTTCTTTTTTAAATGGTGGTGTTGGTGCTGGAGGACTATATTCTCTTAGTTTCTTAAGAATTTGCTTATTGCCAATAAGACTTTTGGGGAAGTTTGATACACTTAGAAAAGTGTACAGATTATTGTCAAAGGATAAAAGTCCTTTACTATTCGTCACCATATCACAAATTAAATCCACTAGATTATAACTTTTTCCCTGAATTATAGTTCGTTTCCCTGTGCTGTCGACTTGAATTTAATCGCCAGTTTCCAACATGAGAAAAGATAAAACTCTTTTACTCTCTTCTCGATAGGTGAGTGGCAATAGGTTCCCAATATTCGATACAATTGAATTCAATTCCTTCTCCTTTGAATGCACTGCTGCAGAATCTTGAGATGTTTCCTGTTTGGAAATATCGGTGACGGCAACGGCGACGGGTCTCTCACGATAAGGTTTATGCTTGTCCACACGTCGCAATGCATCTTGAAGTAAAAGCAGTTTTTTGTCATCAGCAATATTCTCATCATTAATGAATTTGCTTAGATTGTCTTCAAAATGTTCGACAGGCGAGAGGACAAGTTCAAATGGTGTCAATTTATAGGGTTTAGCCATTCTCTAGAGAAAACTGTTTTCAAGCCCTACAATTATTGGCAGTAAAATTGAGAAAAA